>NW_012133794.1:0-26353 GCF_000403515.1 Pseudozyma hubeiensis SY62 | reverse complement strand
CCCCCCCCTGCCGAACGGACTTTCTTGTTCTCATATCGTGTACCATAAAACGCCTCATGACGTCCTATTGACGACCAACCATGATCTTGTCACAACACACCGACTGTGAACAACTGGTCTCACGTGATCACTCCGACGATCAGCCTCTGGTTCAGCATGCTATAATGAATTGTTTGCAAGAGATGTGAAGAAGGGCAGCGTGAGCATGTTGGCAAAAGGGAGGAGGATCTTCGAAAAATCGCTCAGAACGGACTGGATGATGATCATTGAGCCACGGACACTCCTGCACCGTCCGGCGCCTGAAACCTCAAGCCATCGGCATCTGCCTACACCTCGCTGGTAAGCACATCGCCCACCGGCTTCGTCTTCCCCAAAGTCTGCTGCCTCGACTCGTCGGCGATCGACACGCTCGGCACCCCAGTCTTCGCATCAACGAACCGCTTTCCGGGCCCGTCCACCGCAGCATCCCCCCCATCCACCGCTCCTCGAAACCTCGTTCGCCGAGCCTCCACCACCCCCATCCTCTCGACAGCCTCCTCCGGGACCTTCATTGCGTCCCCGAACGGCTCGTTGATCTTGACATTCGCCATGATCCTCTTCAGCACATTCAACCCGCTGTCCACCAGCCCCAACATAGGTGGATCCCGATTAGAGGCTTCCGCCAGATCGCATGCGCAGTTCAGATGTCTTGCCAATGCATCCACCTCCGATCCGGTTGTACTCAGCTTCGTGCCGTCGACCACATGCGCATCCAGATCTTGCTGCATCTGTCCAACCATCTCCTGCACAATGGTGATCCAGAACTCCACCGTCGGATGATGTTGCTGCTGGAAAAGCGTGCTGCTCTCCGTGGTGTCGTTTGACGACGCTTCAGCGGGATGGTTCCAGAGCTTGTACTTGCGCCAGATGGTCAGACGCACCCATACATGCATCCTGCAGAACATCTGGAGTGTCCTGCCCAGCACATTGTGCCGTTCTGCGTCGGATCGGGGACGATGCCGCACAAAAGACTTTTCCAGATCGTCGAGCGATTGCAGATGACCTCGTACCTCGTCTAGTGTTTCTTGCGATGGTGTCTCCAGTGCATCCTCTTCCCTGATCTTTTCCAGCTGCGCTAGCGATACTGTCAATCGAGACAGGTGAGCGGATCTGCGCATCAGATCCTGCGAGTGGAAGAACGGCGGCGGCAGCTCCTCTGGCAGAAGACTCGGCTGCCAAAAGGCCATCGGTCGCAGCTCCTGGATGAACTCCGGCAAGTCGACGTCTCCGAATCCTTCGTCAGGCTCGGCAATATACTTGCGGAAGCGGTGGCTGATGCCTGTCCAGCAAAGCCGAACGATGGACTCGTACTTGACCTCGGACTCGGGCGAGTCGGACGTGAGCGGGCGGGACCAGTACAAGGGCGAATCGGGCTCGCTGTCCCGCAGCAACGGTTCGCGCGACGAGACGGTCTCGTGCAACTTGAGCGTTCGGACCACATTCTCGGCGAGCCGGATCAGGTCATTCTGCTGTGAGCTGCCATCCGGTTGGGTCAGTGCGAGAATGCTAGCTGCCTGACCCATGGACGGCGTGAGAGCAGAACCGTGAGCTGTCGAAGTCTGCAGGTAGCTGGCAGCCATCTCCGAGAGCTGTGTGGCGAGGCGCCGCGAAGCTTCGTTGGCTGCTCGCATGTTCGAGGTGCGCTCATCGGCGATGCGGGTTTGATGCATATCGCAGGCAGAGACGGCTAGCACGGCAAGATAGAGGGCTGGATCGGCACGCGTGTGACCTCGGTTGCCCGTCACGATTTCGAAAAGCGTCGGCGCATGAAGCAAGCCGAAGAAAACGGCGTTGGACTGAACGAAACGAGCGAGCAGGTGCTGCACAATACGTACAGATGTGGATCGCGACCTTCCGAACGTGCCAAGCAGTTGATTCCACCACTCATCCTGATCTTCGATGGTTGGTTCCTTCGGGATTGGCGCGTCATTGTTCTGAATCATGGCGAGATCAGAGCCGGGCATGCTGCTGCTTGGCGTTGACCGCAGTGGCGAGCCCTCATCGCTATGTTTCGCCGACTGACTTGAGGTCGATCGATGTGAAGATTCGCGATCCAATCTGATTCGCTTCGAGGGTTCTTTCGCGGCCTCTCGAGACGTGCTCAACGCAACACTATTGCCATCCATTGGATTTGACATGTCTGGACGCTTTTTGCCTCTATCGCGGCCTGAATTGTTCGACCCAGCCGGATGCGGAAGCTTGCTCGTCTCTGGATCGAGTCTTGTGGCGCCTTTCTGCTCACTCGGTGTCGGCCGTCCGGTGGCCTTGCCCTTGGTCTTGGTAGGGGCGTAGACGCAATCCATGTTGCGGCGCTCGCAGTGTCGACAAGGTGTCACCCCATCGCAGCGCAACTTCCGGACTCGGCAGAAGGTGCAAGCCACACGGGCGCGCGGAGGCTCTGCGTCGCCATCAGGTGCGGCGGAGGGCGAGGGTTTTGCCCCGGCTACGGCAGCGCCGATTTGTTCGTGATAACCAGGAGGCGCTACAGAGGTAGGAGCAATCCTTGGCATGCTTGTTTCGTGCTGGTAGCGCTGCCATTCTTCGTCCGAGAGTCTCCGATGACGATCCTGGACGGGCGACACCATGGAAGCAGAAGTCGATGTCGCAGCTGCTGCAAATGCCGGTGCGAGGCTGTGGGCGTTAGTCGCTATCATCGCGTCTCCGATGCGATGCGCATGCGGATAGGCTTCTGTCGCCCTCGACAGGTCACGCGATCGAGCAGGCCATCCGTCTGGTGTCGAAATCATTTCTGCATACTGAGGCGCTCTTGGTGCAGACCAGGCGTGATCGGCACCGTCGTGAGGAGTATAAGGCAGTCGGGAAGGGCCGGCGTGATCAGGCGCAGGATACGGGAGAGACACTGGAGATGCGCTGTATGTAAGTGGTGTCTCCGGATACTTCGCTCGCTCGCGGTCGCTGTCGGAAGACCGCCTCGCCATGGTTTTTGTTCCTCCGACTGTATGCTCTCGGCCAGGTAGATTTAGAATAGTGGCAGATTGAAGCTATGTGTCTAGGCTATTTGCATTGGCTTGGCTCTTCTCGGTGTCGGCATCTTGAGAGTGAGGCGCGTCGGGATAGGGCGGAATGATCGAGGCCGAGATCGCGACGGGGGTGGTGGAAGCGTACGAAGGTCATGCAGGGAGGGACAGCGGCGGAGCCAGGTCGTGATGTACAAACAGCTTCGGATTCTTTTGGAAACGCAGCCGTGTGTAGTGCTGCGTGCGAGACGTGATGGGAGCAGCTTGACAGGAGGTTGTTCGGTGAGGATGATGGCTGCAACCGTGTGTAGGTCAAGGCGAGTAGAGCCTCGAGTGGCAGTCCTGCAGAGCAGGTCGGTCGGCTCTGTAGCGGAGAGGGTGCGAAGTGCGGAACTTCGCTAGTCCAAGTGTTGAGGCGTCAAGATCGGAGAGACGGGAAGATGGCAAGATGCAAAGACGCCAAGAAGGCAGTCGCATAATCTTCTTCAGTGTGTCTCTCTATCACACTGGTTGCTCCCTCGCTACTAGCAAAACACGACGGCAAGGTCGGATGCGGTTATGCTTTTGCACATCAGCTTTGGCTTCCGGTCAGCCGTCACAGCCGTGAACACTTACGCGCGCGGACCACGAAATGGTGTACCGGAGCTTTTTTTCCCTTTTAGTCTCGAGGCCGAAGTGGGCTGCATCCCACTCATAGAATTCTGTCGCTTGGTAGCCGAGCGCCGAGTAGGGATGGCGCGCTCGTAGATACAAGGGCGTGAGGGGACGACGGAGTCGGAATTGCGGGCGTGCGCACAGAAGAAGATTAATCAGCTCTCTATCAGCAAGGCTCAGAAGAACTCGGAAGCTGTCCGACGAAAAAATAAATAAATACAAGATATAAAGTATGCAATTAAGCTATGGCAGGAAGGTCAGAATGGTCGCAGAAGGTGCTTGGTCACGGCGCATCGGCGTGAATACTTTAGAGCTTGCGGAAGTCAGAACAGACCTATCACATGCGCAGGCCATACAGCAGTGTGATGCGGTAGTCGTCACACCGGGCAGAGGGTCAAGGTGTGTTGGTGAGAGCCTACATCGGTGATACTACCGATAGGCAAGACACGCTCTGCCTAAGTGCCTGCCCCCCTGTCGGCTAGTCGGCCTGTGACCGAAGTGGCGTTAAACTTGATTGCCTCGTGTGGATCGGCGAAGTGCGCAGCCGCTGCATCGAGCATTACAGTACCACTGTTGTCCAGATGCATGATTTCGCCCTTTCCATGCGCTTTTGTCGGAATTTGACACCTGAACTCACTCACTCGACGCACAGAATCCGACCGGAATTATCTTTCCATGATGGTACATCACACTTCCGGTGGCGCGAGAGGGGGCAGCCGCCCTGCTGCACAGTGAGAGTACGAGGCATTCCTTTCAACGAACGCTTAACGAACGCTTCTGCCCGGAGCCGACGCGGTGCCTCAGAGATCGCATGAGTGCCGATCCAGGCGGAAAAAAGCGCCACATTGCCTTTAAGGTTTGAAGGCGGCTCCAACGTCGGCTAATCCGGCAAGCTTCGGAAGCTGTGCCGAACTTGCTCCCACCCTTTCGATTTGCACCGTAGATCACCTCGCAGCACTGGCTGAGGTATACCGACGTGAGCTCTGGGCTCTGGAAGAATGCCTCGACCATAGAACGATGTGCTGTGTGCAAGAAGAAGTGATGCCTTTTGCTCCGGCAAGCTTTGATCCATCGTCGACAGCCACGGCCCTTAAAAACCGCAGTACGTTTCGCCGGAACCGTCTCGAGCGCGCCCTGCGCAGCGCATTTTTCTCCTATCATGAGCGCCATCACGCACTCCCAGGCCATGCGCACCGCAAGCGAAGCAGCTGCGACAGCTTCATTACCAGCTGAAAGCGAAGATACCACTAATGCCAGAATGCAAAACGGCTCCACCTCGGCAATCGCCATCGAAGTCATGCATGGCAGGCTGGGATGTGCTGTGTTTCTCGAGGAGGAACAGCAGTTATTACTCTGCGAGGATCTCCCTTGTGATTTCGCCTTTGACGATCGCGATGCTGTGTCCACAGCCCATATCGCTGGCCTAAATAACGAGGTTGCTGGCGCAGAAGGAGTCCCTATCGCCACTGATAGTAACGACGTTGCCGTCGGCCAGCCTCCCTATGGATACGTTGGCAGCTGTGAGTTGCGTCTCGTCGTAGCCAGAATCCGTTCACATCAGAGAATCTGCACTAAATTCATCAACCCCCAAGCCAGTGTTGTCCCAATTTGGTCCCGACCTTCTCATTATTTCATCGAGGTGTCCTGAGTCACTCCTCGACATGTTGCGACACTATGGTGAGTGGGGCCGAACGTTGGGACCGACAGACGGACTCAATTTCCGTCGGGTACACGGGCCGCTAAGACCCATTGTCCCCTTGCCCGTCATCATTTTGCACGTCAACAGCGGAACAGCACAATAGTGTCATGGAAGTGCGTCCTGCAAAGTACTTTCAAGTGAGCATAGGTCTGTCGAGCCTCGACGACATCACCACTTTCAGTCGAACGCACGCTCCGAGCCAGGACGAGTCCTTGTCGGCTCTCGTCGTGCTCGACGCGCGAGTGGCCACCTCGAGATCGGCCCTCTCCGTAGGTAATCGATGAAGACGATGTGATCACAGGCGGCTCGCGCTGTTGCTCAAGCGTCCATACATTGATGATTCGCTCACTGCATACTGTGCACAGATCGCCTCGGTAGGACCACTCGTATCTAGCCTACGCGCTCGATGCGAAGTGGGTCGTACCATTGCTCTGGTCCCATTGTGTCTGGACAGCCACCTGTTCCTCGACGACAATACGCTCAAGAGCCTTAGTATCTGCTCCAGCGATGCGCACGGCTTCGTCCACGCCAAACAGGGTCGAGAAGGATTCTCCATTCTAGGTGCGTTGCTAGCCTTCAGGAGCCTCTCCGTGCTCGGTCATCGCAAAAGTCTGCAGACTGACACCCACATCTGTCAACATTCCTCGACCGAATTCTCCTTCAGCCATGATGAGTCTCACATGCTCAAAGTGTCGGTCCTTTCCCGTTCCCCCTGCAGCTCTGCACATGCACCTGGATCGGGCAGAGCTGACCATATGATCATTCTTGTGATTGTCTGGCCTCCAGACTCGCAACCACTCCTGAGACGATGGCTCATGTTGCCTCTGGCTCAGCGTTCAGAGATTCGGAAGAGGCATGAGGCTGTCGAGCTACTGGTACATCTTGAGTCCGTATCCGACACAATCCGGATCCGATCTCAACTGGCAGAGCTCGGAGGTGTGCCTCAACTATGTTACAAGCTGAACATGGGAGTCGGATCCGCCTCGACATGGTCTTGGTTGCTCAAAGTAGGTTGATTTGGGTGTTGAACGAGCTCACAAAAAGCGAGTTGACTGACGCTGGTGCATGTGGGCGAGTTCAGACCTGCAACGCGATCATGAACATTCGAGCAGAGCTCGATGGTCTCGATTTGTCCAAGTCTGGACTGCTGAACGAGGTAGGTAGGGGGCAGACTCGGAGAAAGGACTGCAAAGCCAGCTCGAAGAGGCTGAAGATACTGAAAGTTTACGCTTTCCTAGCTGAAAGCGCAGGTTGCTGTCGATTCGCTTCAGCAGTTGGCGGATTCTATCGGAAACACAGTGAGTCTGGTTCGGAAGCGCCGGTGATCTCGTTCTCAACGTCATTGCTCACACCTTAATCTGTGCACACGTCGACCCCAGATCGACTTCGAGATGAGGTGAGCTGGCCACACATGTTTTAGACCTTGCGCCGCATTGCTCACAGTTCGGTTTTGCCGTATCTTCTCGCAGCAAAGAACAGGGGAAAGTGACTGTCCGATCTGGCGTCGACACGCATCTCGATGAGCTGCGCGAGCAGCAAGTGCGTCTGCCGGGGCAATTGGATCGCGTTGCTGCGGATCTTCGCACCGAGGCCGCCTTCAGGCCAACCAGGACGTAAGTCGGTCATCGTCTGTACCAAAGGCTGATCGATGCGTGCTGATGCTACTTCTGTTCGGACGGTCTCTTTACACACGACCACCGCAGGCTTCACGTCGTATACTTTCCTCAAATCGGCTATCTCATCTGTGTTCCAGGCGGAGAGATGATTGACATGCAAGCCGATCCGACATTGGAGCAGCAATTTGCGAGCGAGGACTGGTAGGAGTCTCTTCCCTTCTCTTTTTGAATCTTCAGCCTTACGAGCCTTGATACTCACGTATCCTTCGACTTCTGACTGCAGCGTCTACCTCAAAAACAGCCGCATGTCGCACCTTGACAATAGTGTGGGTCCCACATCTCGACGAACCTAAAAAAACATCTCGGCGGGGCTGTTCGGCTGATGGACGGTACTTTCGACTCGTTCACGCAGTTCGGAGACGTGGCCTCCTTCATTGTGGACAAAGAGATCGAGATTCTCGACCGACTGCAAATCTTGCTGCAGGAATGTAGTCCTATTCTCTTGGCAGCACACGCAGCTCTGGCGCAAATCGACTGGTAAGCTATCGACTGGTAAGCTATCGACTGTCGCACAGCCAAGACGATATACGGCCCTGACATTGCTATTTCATTTGTCAAGTCTCGTGGCATTTGCTAGGGCTGCCACGCTCTATGACCTCAAGAGTGGGTCTCTGATCGATTCAGAGCTTATCGAGATCATTTATCCATCTGACGAGACCTCTTTTGGTTTGAATCAGGACCGACCTTGGTCGCGGAGCAAGTGATCCGGCTGAAGGGTAGTCGACATGCGCTCAAGGCGTTGTCTGACGAAAGTTTCGTAGGTCTCTTTCGGGGCGAGCACATGGAAGAGAGGGTCACAGTGCTGAAAACATTGTTTGCTGTACAGGTTCCTAACGACATCGAGTTGCGAGGAGGACTCGGTCTACCAGTCGAAGATGCTGATAGGAACGTCAACATGACCGTCGACGAGCATGTCGCTCAATCGACCGGAAGTCAAGAGCAGTCTCGTCCGGCTTTTCAAAGGGCCCCGACCACAGACGCTGTGACGTCGAACGCCCAACACAGCGTTATGGTGTTGACGGGAGCGTGAGTCACCTGACCTCGACAAAATTTCAACTTGAAGCCTCCGTTGACGAGCGTCATTTCTGCATCCTCAGCAACTCCTCGGGCAAAAGCTGTCTTCTTCAGCAAGCGGGGCTGGCCATCTACCTGAGCCAATGTGGAAGTTTCGTACCTGCTCAATCTGCAGAGCTGGGGGTATTTGACAAAAGTAGGCTTACAGCGTGCTCACTGTCGCATTGATGGCGACGATGATTGACGACGTGTGCTTGCTTGAAGTTCTGACGAGGATGCGACAGGACGAGTCGGTTGCGAGCGAGGGCAGCTCCTTCACGCGGGAGCTGGGACGACTTCATCGAGCGTTGGCCATGTCGACTAAAAGGAGCTTGGTTCTGCTCGATGAAGTTGGCAGGGAGTGTCGAAGCGATGGTGAGTCGAAGCCCGAAGCAGATCATGACGGCTGAGAGACTGACTCAAGGTGACGACTGTTCAGATGGCGCTGGACTCTTCATATCGACGATCTACGAGTTCCTACAGCGCGGGCCCGATTGCCCCATCGTCCTGTCTGCCACTCATCATCTGCGTGAGTTACACGACCTCTCGCTCCTCACATAACCCAGCCAGCCGTCCATGCAGCTCTGACCTGATCGTCTCACCTGTCCTCTTCCCATCCCACAGGAGCGATCGAGCGCCATCTTCCAGCCACGCTCCCCATCCAACGTGCACACATGCAGACGCTCCTCCTGCCCACCCTCGCCTCGACCTACAGCTCGCTCACGTACCTCTACCGCCTCCGTCCCGGTTTCGCCGAGACCTCGCATGCGTGTCACTGCGCGCGACTCTGCGGTGTACCCGAGTCCGTGGTGGAGCGTGCCGATCGGATCTGTTGCGTTGGACTGAGGGAGTGGAACGACGCGGAGGCGGTGAGGGATGAGGAGGTGGTGAGGAGGTTGATGCAGTTGCAGCTGGGGAACGGTGAGGAAGAGGAGAGGGACATGGATGAAGCGGAGGCTGAGAGGATGCTTCGCTGGGTGCTGGATGGTGATCCCGAGGCCGTTTCTCGAGCAGGGATGCAGGTCGATGAATGAGGGGCAAGCAGCAAAAGCTTACACAGTCCAAGCGTTGAATGCGAGAAATGTCGATTGTTCCAGTTTGTTGTTGATCTGTTTCCAGAATGTTGTAGTATGGTATGACTGAAGCAGGTATAAAAGTACAAATGACGCTCTCCCACAGCCTCGCAGGGCATGATCTACTGGATCTTGCCTCTGGAAGCACGTCGACAAGCATCCGGATCATACTTCATGATCCACGGGTGTCTCAGCACCTTTGTCAAGGGCAACCTATCGTCTGGCTTCTTCTTCAACAGCGCCCTGACGAGATCTGCTGCCTCAGTACTGAAATGTCTGGGGATCTTGAAGTCGATATTGTTGATCCTCCTGTAGGTACCTGCGGGGGCATTTTCGAGCTCTTCGAAGGGGGGTACGCCTTCCAAGAATTCAAAGCAGAGTACGCCGAGGGCCCAGAGGTCGACTGCTTTATCGTGCTGTTCGCCGTTGACCATTTCGGGCGGGAGGTAGTCCAGGGTACCGCAGAGGGTTTGTCGTCGGTTTCCGGGTGCGTGTACGCTCCAACCGAAATCGCCGATCTTGAGATCCCCCTTGATGCCCAACAAGAGGTTCTCCGGTTTGATGTCGCGGTGGATGACGTGTTTGCTGTGGAGATACGAGAGAGCATCTGCCATCTGAGCGATATACGTTGCAGCGATTTTCTCTTCGAACCTTCGATCTGGAAGTTTGTTCATCAACTTGTACAGTTCTCCCCTACCGGCGTACTCGAGCATGAGGAAGACCCTTCCTTCGTCGTGGAAATATCCGTGAAGTCGAAGGATGTGCGGATGACGCAGGTTCATCTGGATCTCGATTTCTCGTCGAAGTTGTTTTTCGACCTTGTTCTCGACAAGTTCGTTCTTGTACATGCACTTGAGGGCGATGATGTAGCCCTTGTTGGGACCACCTTTTGTGCGAACCATGTAGACTCTGCCGAATTTACCCTTGCCGAGCGGTCGACCCATTTCGAAGTCGTTGAAGGACCAGACGCGGGTGGGAGGATGGGTTTTGCCCGTGTCGGAGGAGGAGAGCGTGAGTGGGTCGAATTGCATGGTTCCTCGACGACCGCGAGCTTCGTCTCGTTCCAGACCGCCATCGTACCTGCCCAGGTCGACGGAAGGGGCGGAGGATGTCGCCGATCCAGTGCTGCTTGCTTGCTTTGATGGTGGTGCAGTGGATGCTGTGGGACGATAGGATGGACCAGCAGCAGCATTGTACCCACCAGCGACGCTTGGTGGACGACTCTTGATGTGAGCAGGGTTGGGTTGTTGCTGTTGCGTGCTGGGTCTTGAGCCGTTGATAGGTTGCTGAGCCGCGCGATTGATGCCCTGAGCGATACCGTTAGGATTGGAGGATGCTGCGAGACGATTGAAGTGTTGCATGTTGACGCCCACGTTGATGCCCATATTCGAAGCGATGGAGCTAGATGGGGCCAATGGTCGGAGAGAAGAGTTCGTGGGATGAGCAAGTCTGTTCCCGTGTGACGCTGTGGCATGTGATGGTCTTGAACCTTGCTTGAGGTCGGCGGTGGAGCCACCGTCGAGGTGGAGGTTCGCCATCTGAGATTCCATGCTGGGCTGACCGAGAGCGAGCTTGTGCCGCTCGGTGTACGAAAAGCTGGAGGGGATGATTGTAGGATGATGGCGATGATGGTTGTAGAAGATCCTTGGTGAGCAGCTGCAGCTGCATCCGCTGCTCGATTCTGCCAGGGTTCACTCCCAAAACTGAGAACAACACCGACCAAGCCAAACTCAAAATTTCACACTGCAGCACAGCACACTTACAACACGCGTCTTTTGTCGCCATTTCCAACTGTCGAAATGGCCGTATGTTGTTCGGCGGCACGTGACTGCACCACCTCCACAACCTTGCGGACCCTGCGCTCCAGAAACCTTTTCCCTCCTTTTCGGTTCTGGCTTCGACACCATCAAGTCATACTCGAGCCCGACCTTCAGACTCTCGAATCCTCCCGAGCAAATTTGGAAGCCATCGCTGGTGGCGCAGACGCAAGCATGGTACTGTACTACACTTCCACCGCGGTGGATCCGCCAGCGACGATCTACATGGGCAAGGACAAGTTCGAAAACGAAGAGCTACTCAAGTACGGCCTCGAAAGGGATGTCTGGTTTCACGTAGACAAACTTTCCTCCGCTCACGTATACCTTCGACTCCCCGACCACATCGAGAGCTGGGAAGCGATACCGGAAGCACTCGTCAGCGAATGCTCTCAGCTCGTCAAGACGAATTCGATCGAAGGAAACAAAAAGTCGAATCTGACCATCATTTACACGCCATGGGCCAACGTCAAGAAGAGTGGAGACATGGCGGTGGGTGCGGTGACCTTTCACAACGACCGCAAGGTGAAGAGGTACCATGTGAAGGAGAAGGACAATGCGGTGGTGAATAGGTTGAACAAGACCAGAAGAGAGGTTCAGGTGGATCACGAGGCCGAACGTCAGGATCGTCTGCGACAGGAGGGAAGAGTCAAGAAGGCGAAAGCGATAGAGGATGTGAGTTGCAGCGCTGGCCTCTCTCAACGGGCGGTATCATTCGCATGGCTGACCCTCTTTCCTGCGACATCTCTCTCTCACAACACTCCAGAGACAGGCGCAACAAGCCGAACAAAAGAAGAGAAAGGAAGAGGCCGAAGCACGAGACTACTCCAGACGTACGTTCCATTTCATACAGAACCCACGCACATCGTCTCTTGCTTGCTGACCCTTCTCGATCATCTGCTCTACCCAACGCGGCCCGATTGACAGTGTACACCGCCGAAGCCATGGAGGAGGAACGTCGACGCAAAGACCAACGCAAGCTAAACAAAGACAATGGCTCCATATTCGCAGACCAAGACCAAGAGCACGACGATGGCCTGGACAGCGACGACTCTTTCATGTGAACCTTTGGTCAACACCAAAAGCATCCGCCCTCAGCAGATCAAAACTTACGATAAAACGTTTGTTAAGAGGAAATACTACAGTACAACAAGATACACAGAAGCGCGGTCAATTACGAGAAACGAGACGAGAGCAGCACCCACGCAACACGCCCTTTGGGCCATGGCGCATGTGCCGCCTGGGGTCACCGAGATCCTTGTTACTCGGAGGCCTTCTTCTTGCTCGGCGCCTTGATGAGCGTCTTGTGGATGTGTGGCAGCACACCACCTCCGGCGATGGTGGCACGAACCATGCTGTCCAGCTCTTCGTCTCCTCGGATCGCAAGCTGCAAGTGTCGTGGCGTGATACGCTTCACGCGCAGGTCCTTCGATGCGTTACCCGCCAACTCGAGCACCTCGGCAGTCAGGTACTCCAAGATAGCCGATGTGTAGACGGCGGCTTTGGCGCCAATGCGAACGTGATTCTGCGTGCGGTTCTTCAAGTGGCGGTGGATACGGCCGACGGGGAACTAGGCGACGCCGACAAGAAGTGAGAATATGGATGCGCGAAAGTAGAAGGAAGAAAGGTCAGCTTCGTCTCTTTCGACAATCGGAGAAAGCAATTCGGATCATCCATCCGCTATGGGCGTCGACCTCAAGCATTGATAAAACCTTTTGAGTAATCCTTCGACATGCCCTTTTCCAAGTGCATTCGTCCCACCAAGCCGACACTATCGCGACTTTCGAGATACGACCGGCCTTCTGAACACGTCCATCCGGTCCACAAGAGCGAACGACGGCTTTTGAAGTGCAGGGGTACGATTACACGCGTCGATTCGATGGCTCCTCGACCAAATACGCGTCGACAGAGCGGTGGATGGATGCAAGGACGACCAGGAGGGCTCGCAACGTAATCGGATGCGCTCGCGTTTCCGGGCTAGGTCGCTATGGTCGTGCAGTGCAATAAAGGTGCCGGATGCTGCTAATAGGAGTCGGTTGCAAGTGGATGGAACTCTGCCGGGCGACACGGATGCTTACCTGAAGACCTGCACGCGCAGACTGGGTGACCTGCTTCTTGGGCTCATTCTTGGCGTTGGCAGCGCCACCTTTGCCTCCTTTAGCTCGTGGGTCGGACATGATGGAATGTGTGGAAAGAGATCGAGATTTCTCGTGGATGAGATACAAGGGCGTGGAAAGGGTGTGCTGAGGATGTCGTAATCGGCTCGATCGAGATGGTGGTTTGCAACGCCGAACCAAGGTGCAGCGAAACAAGCATGGCGCTTGCCTCGGCACCCTGGCTCAGCCGACACGAAAAGCGCGTCGTGGCGGGTCAAGATCCAACATGGCCAAATAATCCCGTTCCAAATTTGAAGCTATCTCACCCCTCTTGTGATTTTCCGCCCGAATTTTTTTATCGCTATGAGCAAGGTGTTTTGACCTCGCCATAACATGCCGTGTGAAATCAGTCACCCTCCTTCAGACCGCTTCCGCAGCCCTGCTCGACGTGTATTCGGTGATCCCAGCGTTGATAATGTAGCATGGACGTGATTGGCATGTAGAGCAATCGGAGTAGACAGTGCCAATCCCAATCGCTTCGTTCATGTGTCCTTTCCCACTGCTGGAGGCGAGCGAGCATCCGCGGGCTTGAACGACGAATTTTGAGACCACTATTTCGAGTTTCTTTTTTATGTGACAACAGAATCTAGGACTCTTTCACTTTTCATGTGATGTTTCTTCTCTTCGCTGCAGGCAGGGTTGAAACGACTCAGGTGGATTGAAGCCCGCCTACAGTTCACACGTACGGTCAAGAGGCTACGACGGTCAAGCGGGGGAACGATGTCGACAAGAGCACTGTAGTATGAAGTCTGGGAGGACCAAATTGACAGGACGAAGCAAGTGAAGAACCAGCAAAATAGGAGGCTCGAGAGGGGCAAAGTGCTGCAAGCCTCATTTGACTTACGCTCGGGAAAAAGCACGGTCCAGCAGAGCGATTTTCCACTCCCAAACGACACGGTTCTTCTCTTTCCCAAATCATCACATGTGGCAGCAAAAAGTTTAACTGACGGCAGGGTCCTTTGACCGCTCCCTCTGTAAAGTCACATCCCTTCATCTCGCATGCATTGAAGGACCAAATCAACATCACGCTGTCGCGACGCAAGCAGCGTGAGTGCAGATCAGCAACATGTCGTACTCTCATCAGCAGCCACCATCTCAACCGTTCCCTGGGCAGTCGACACATCCATCCGATACACCGACGCAGGATCTCGCTTCGTGGGTCAACCAAGTTCGTGAGCGCAACTCGTCATCCGCCTCATCCCGTAACCCTAGCGGACAAATCGACGACGCCGCTGCGTCTTCCGCATCGGAGCTGGAGCTCGAGTTTCAAAGACAGCGTATCGAGCGACAGCAGCGCAGAAACCGTCTGTCTGTATCAGGCATTCGAGGCATTCCGCCCTCTAACCCGACCTCGCCGCTCGCCACGCCGACTCTAGAGAGCCCTTCTTCGTCGAGGTTCGACGGCGCTACCATGGCGCCTCCTGATGCCTCATCACAGTCGCCGCTGCTCGGCTCGTCCCCGACAAAGGCTTCCGGCGTCACTGGAATCAAGAGGGCCAATTCGTTGCTCGCTCGCTATGGAGGACAATATGGTCCCACGGGTACAGCGGCAGGCCCGAAAGGCCCAAATGACTCTCCCGTATCTCTCGCCAACTTCATGGGAGGCAGAGCAGCTGGCCCGCGTCTTGGCAAGCTCGCAGGAGACGGCAAGAGTGCACCTCCCGAGGCGGAGCTCATCCACGAGAGTCGACGTGTCCCGCTGCCAGGCATGTCAGCCAACTCGGGACGCTCGCTTGCCAGCTTCCTTGAAGAGCGAGCTGATGCAGCGGGTCAACGTCGATCCGGAGGCGGCTCTCCCGCATCGCCCGTCAAGGAAATCGCGACGCCTGGCTCTCCTGGCAAGACGAGCAGCCCGGCAAAGTACTCGTTCACCTCTGCCGAGCTTGGTCGGCCGTCTAACAGCACCGGGATCACCGCAGCAGCTGGCTTCGCATCGCCAGCACCGCCTTCGCCCAAGAAAGCCTACCTGGAGCTCATCGAGAAGCAGAATGCCAGTGCACCCACCAGCGCCCCTTCGTCGCCCGCCATTCCGCGCGCTTCGAGCCCGTCCAAATTCCACAGGTTCTCTGGCGCCGAGAGCAACACCACGTCACCTCTGCTCGATCGACCTGCATCTCCGGTCAAGGGTGCTGCTGGGACGTCGCCTTCGTCCGTCGACGCTACGAGCGGCTTCGACAGCGTATCGCGTTCTTCAAGACCGCTACCCATCCCCAACGCTCAATCGCATTCGTACAATTCCGCAGACACGCCCGGGCGCAAGGATGCCTCCACAAGTCCTTTCAAGCTAGAAGACATTCAAGTCTCCAATATCTCGGCCGCGGCGGGACAGCCCAAGCCTGACGGCGACCTCGGCAAGGGATGGAGTCGGACCGCAGAGCAAGCTGATGCATCCGAATCTCAGACTCTGAACAGGTCGTCGAGCTTGGCAAACAGCGACCTGACAGGTGCTGACCGCCTCCCCACCGCCTCCTTGTCTCGACTCAGCGCTCAAAAGATGGTCGGTCAGCGCATCAAGGAAGCGCAGATGCGCGATGTGGTAGCGCGAAAGGAATCCGACTCCATGCAGCCCAATGCCGGCGGGCGCAGCGTCCCATCAAGTCCTGCCGTGCGCGATCGGTGGCCTCCTGCAATTCAAACGAATGCCTCTCCGTCACGCTCCACCCTCGACGAGCGCAAGACTGGCTCTCCCTGGTCGCCCACCAAGTATGGCAATGCGCTGCCAGGCCTTGCCGGGCGTTCGCCGACCAAGGAGTCGGGGCCGACACCGTGGCGACCCTCGTCACCAAAGAAGGCTGAGATCGCTGCTGAGCCACGAGCAGAGCCCATTCGACTACCTGGTATGGGTGGCAGTGTGAACCCGTTGGCGCGCTTTGCCGAGAACAGGTCTCGTACCGAGGAGGCCATCGTCCTTCCGGAATCTGCGTCCACCGCAAATGCTTCGTCTGACTCCGGCCAGCTCCTCTCTTCTCTCACCAAAGCGAGGGCCAAGGGTCCTGTTAGGAAGGCTGCCACAGCAGACGCCAAGGTCCCGTCCTCGTCCAGTAGCGGCGCCATTCAGACGCCTGCGAGCCGAACCGAAGACAGTTCGTCCAGCAACCCATCGAACAAGCCTCCCCGAAGGACGTCCGGCAAGCGTATCCACGTACTCGTCTCTGGATCAGGCTCCAACCTGCAATCCTTGATCGACGCTACCTTGCTGAACCCACCAGCAGGCATCCCTGTCATCGACAACGCGCAGATCACGTTCGTGCTGTCGAACCGCAAAGCTGCCTACGGTCTCACCAGGGCTGCCGAATCGAACCCTCCCATCCCAACAAAGGTGCTCGCCCTCAAGACTTGGCAGAATCGCAATCCAGGCGGCACTCGAGAGGAGTACGACAGAGTCTTGGCTCGCGCCGTGCTCGATGGCGACAGTGCTGAAGGCACCGGTACGCCTCCTGACCTCATTGTCTTGGCAGGATTCATGCACATCGTCTCCGAACCTTTCCTCCACGCACTGGGTCACAAGACGAGTCTCCCTGCCAACACGCCCACAATCGGAACTCGCCCCTCCAAGGCGGTGCCCATCATCAACCTTCACCCTGCGCTTCCTAAGGCCTTTGACGGTGCCAATGCGATCCCGCGCGCTTTCGAGGCGTACAAGCAGGGTCTTACGGACAAGACTGGATGCATGGTGCACGAAGTGGTGGCTGACGTCGACCGTGGTCGACCCATCATCGTCCGCGAGGTGCCGATCTTGCCCTCGTACGACCTGGAACAGCTTGAACAGGCCATTCATAAAGTGGAGCACGTCATCATCGTACAGGCAGCCGATCTCGTCCTGAAGGGTCACTTGGACCAGCTTGACCGACAAGAAGCTCAAGACCAGAAGGCCAAGCCCGCCGCTTCTTTGGCCGGGAAGGGCTCGCTGACGGACATTGTTCAGCTCAAGAGCGAGGACGGCGATGTGACTGCTTCAGTTACCGCGATCATGCGCAATGCGAGCACAAGCCTAAAGCAGCTTGCCAGCGTCGAGGCGCGTGCCTCTGCTTCTTTGCCAGGACCGGCCAGAGCAATCTCTGTCGAAGTCCTCGCAATCGATGCAGAAGGCTTCATTGAGCCATTGGAGCTCTCTAGCGACCAGACCTTCCAGCGTGGCGAGCAGCTTCGACGCGAGCAGATCCTGTACGACGACGACACGCTCGCCATTGTCCAGAAATCCAAGGGCGCGAACGGTCGCACAGAGACCAAGCTATGGATACGAACGGGAGCTTGCTCCGCTCTGCACCCGTTCGAGCTAGGACCCCAGTCCATGTCGTGCGTCGAGGGACGCAAGGTGGCCGAATTGGCGCAGCAATATTCGATACAGCCCGAAGTTGTCCCAGCAGGCTGCGAGACTGACGAATTGATCGCCGCACTGGGTGGAAGTTGGACAGTTGCCCGCAAGGGCTCACGTCAACGCTTCGATGCAGGCGCTTCGTCTTTGTACCGCGTTCGTCGAGCTGTTGCGTCGGCGCAAGGTCAACACGGTTTCTTCTCAATTCAGCAGGTGGACTCTCGAACTTCGAGCCTTTGCTCGGGTGACAGCTTCGTCTCGACCTTTGGCGTCTGGCATGGGCGCGGAGCCTCGCTCTCTGTCCGTGCCGCAGCAGTACGTTTTGCTCAAGCACTTGCCAGGTCGGTCTCCCGATCTGCTTCAAATATCGCTGAAGTTGAGGAGGGGGCGGAGAACAGCTACTTCTGGAAGCACTTTGACCAAAAGGAGGCGTACGCCAACGCTTGGTCGCACCGCCATCGTGACGTGACTGCGACAGACGATGCGAGCCTTCTCGATGTCGAACTGCAAGGTCGAGAGCTTCGTCTGAATCCATTCGACGGTCAGGGGTATTATGGAGCACACGACTTGTTGCTGCCCACACGCTCCGGCAAGATCTCGATCTTGAACGTTCGAGATCGGGAGCTCTTCGTCATCGTGGGTAAGGACGCACGCGGCGATCGACTTCGTCTGGCCTGCGCCATCCGTGCGGCAGAAGACATGGCGGCCCATCTACAAGCTACACAGCGGGCCTCGGCGTCTAACATTTCCATCGTGGTGCCACGTCCTGCAGTGCACGTAGTTGTGCTGCCTTCCAAGCTGCCGATGGAGATTCGAGCGGCTTCTCGCGTGTGGTCGGACGAGGTGGTGGATTACCTGCAAGGCGGCGTTTGGCGCATGAATGTCCATTCCAGCTCGCGTGCCTCGGAACAACTGCTGGAACGTCGTTGGCCACGTTGGGCGTTGCAGGAGGAGGACTATCTGCCGGTGGGCGTTAGTCCGGATGACGCCTTTGTCTAGAGAAGCGGAGCGCCTTTCCGCCGGAACGCGAAGAAGGGAAAATCTGCAATGTAGCGGCGTGGTAGCACATGTTGAGTGGGATGTCCTGTGGTGGCATTCCCAAAGTAGAATTCGAAATTGTGGTTTTATCCGACCGAGATGATGATGAAGCTGTGAGAGGGCGAAGTTCTGGAACCCAATCCGTGCTTCCATTTTGGCACGTGAGAAACTCGGAGTCCGATATTGTTGCATCGTCGAAGGCCGCGGGGACTGATTGGACAATGAGGCCACGCGAAATGCTTAGATCGACCTTGATGCGAACATTCTCCATCGAAGCGACGGGAAGGGCAAGGGGACGAAAGCGCTTGTCGACTGTTTTCGGATGATGTGATTGGCTTGCTTCCTACCTGCCCTGCTCCGCTTGCGTGAAGGCTTTGGGTGCCAAGGCAGGCGCCACGGCCGTCGTCACGTCCCTGACAAGACTAGGGTAGAAAAAAAAAGGCTGCAGCAGCGGTTGCGCAATAGGCGTGGCCGGACTTTCGGGAGCCGCAATATTGGAACGGGAAGAGTGTCGCCCAAGGTGTCTCGGCAAAGTACGCGAGAAGATCCTACAACGACGTGATGCACGAGTGCCGATGCCGATGCCGTTGTCCTTGTCCTTGCCGCCAGCTTCGATTTGCTAGAAAGAACGCGGAGTAGCACAACCATGAAGGCGGTTTGGCGCGATGCTTCCATTTTCATGACGCTAGGACTCGAAACTCGACAGAGCGAGCTCCAAAAGCTCAAGCACGCGGAGGATCGCCAAGGCGGCAAGCAGACAGTGCCCGAATCGTCCAGGAAAGTCCAGGAAAGGAAAGAGCCGAGCCAGCTGCACATGTCGCAAATTTGGGGCATGAGCTAGCTACTTCGGCTAGCGAGACTTCCGCTGCAACCTGTCGCTGTTGCTTCGGCGTCTAATTTCTTAGCACTGCCAATCACCTTCGATGATGACGACAAAGGCTCCCGTCGGAATCTGTGCCTTTCGTCCTAACTTACGTAACCTTGGTTTGTACGTCTAGTTGGACGTCAACTCGGTGTGAAGATCTCGACTGTGCAATGGCCGCCGAATTTCGGAACGTGCTACCTTTGCTATCGCGCTCCTTCGACTAATCGTGATGTTCACGTCGTCTGCGCTGCGGCTTTGCCACTCACCCCCAAGCGAATGGAGTATCACGGCCCAATCATGGCTAGCAACAGCAAATCTCACTTCGGCAAGGTTCGAGAAGATCAGGCATCAGACATCGACTTATCTCGTGGCCGGCGAGAGGCAAGGCGGTGGTAACGTGATTGGTAAGAATTCACGTTGCCGGTCCGAGAATTCCGCGCTCCTGCTCGGCCAGAGTGCTGCTTGACTGCGACGATCTACCCCGCGCCCTAGCAAGCTCAGCGGATCGATCCTTCGTATCACCGCACGAAGTGTGGCTAATCAATGACACTTACCTGTTCCGGGACAAGCTTCTGATGCTGCTTGACAGCGATAAGCAACCCGATTTTTCTCTTACCGGGCGTTACTCGATCTACTCCGCACAGCCTTACTGATTCCACGATTTCGAGCTCCGCCGTCACCGTTCGAGTCGAAGCGAGGTGCTGAAGCGAGCAGGTCTAGCCCCTCGAAGGCATCGAGTTCCTGGGCACATTCGTGGCTTCAGCGCTAGCTCCAGAGTACAGCGTGCATACAAGTGGAGTGCAACGTGGCGGTCGTACGCAGATGTTCAGGCAACAAGCTTCGTCGAAACCGTCCTTGAGCGAGCTAGGTTCATGTACAGCATTCGTGTTTGACCGCAGCCAAGAGGATAGTGGCTGTAAGGTCTGCAGCGCAGACTGATTG
Source organism: Pseudozyma hubeiensis SY62 (assembly GCF_000403515.1). NCBI lineage: Eukaryota > Fungi > Basidiomycota > Ustilaginomycetes > Ustilaginales > Ustilaginaceae > Pseudozyma > Pseudozyma hubeiensis. The sequence continues at coordinate 6,051 of NW_012133794.1, read as the reverse complement.
CGGGTCGAGCGCTCGCTCTTCTTGACATTGCCGTGAAGCGCTTGCAGGGACCAAGAATGGCGGCACAGATCTCGCCTTGTAGAGAGGTGGGTACAGGGATAGTTCAGTTCTCACTCCCTGTCCAACAGGTCGGCGTTGTTGATTCCCCGGACGCAGAAGCAGGTCGATGTTCGAAGGGATGAGCGCGTAAGCTTCAATCTCTGCCTGCACAGACGGTCATGTCGATTGATTACGGACATTTTTCGGTTATGAGCAGACCCAAGATGCTGCAAGAGAACCCAACAACCGAAGCAAGGCCCTGCACGGGTCAGAGCAATTTCCCTCCGCTTCCCGAACTCGGTACGAGTCGTGTCGGGAAACGACGAGACCTGCTTTTTCCCCGTTGCTTCGCACTGCCGAATGCATTCCCGCCACTTGTCCACTGAGGACTGACTGTCTGTCCATCTCGGTCAGCGTTGAGTCTTGACGCTGACTTCCTTCGCTGCGGCCTGGTACGCTAGGCGGTCACCGTCTCTCGAGTCGTGTTCATTCCAGCGCACAACGGCAATTGTTCCGTCTTGACTCATTCCTGGCTCCCTCTGACCTTCCTTTAATTGCCCATGTTTCCGTGTCGAGGTCGAGGTTGCTTCCGAGGCCCAACCTGAGTCTGTTCACGAATCCCATCCGAAGCTCGAGCTCGAGTGTGAGCCGAAGTTCGAGTGTGGACCCCAAAAACGAAACTTCATAGCCGGAGAGCCGGGGTGGTTCGCTGGCGTAATGATGCGTAGAGGACCGACTGCTGGGTCCCTCACATCGGTCGTGACAATTGATTTATCTGCCGATGGAAAGGACGTGTCCATGTGAGTCAAGAAGCGAATGACCGAGAGAGCCTTGGAAACCCAGATGACCGGCAAAGCAGAAATTGTCCGCTCGCGCCAATCTGCCGGCAAGGAAAGGACGCCTAAAGCTGCGGAACGCAGGACCCTGCCTCAGTTTTCTCCGCTTTGCTCTTCTCTTGCTCGACCAGCTCTACTAGCTTCGCATCTCCTTCCCTCAACGTCTCAAGAGAGATTGGCAAGACGATCATCAACCTTGGCGCTTGCTTTCGCCCCCTTCTTTGCACAGTAACTCCATCAGCGCGTCCATCGAATCGATCTCTCCTTGCTGATCGTGTAGAGACATCACTTCTTCGTGGCATCCTTCTCGCACCGCATCTCGAATCTCGACATTTGCGCCACGAGCAGGGCTGGGCGTATAAGCACTACCACCAGATCGAAGCCTCTCTCGATCGATCAGCATCCTTCTTTTGATCAATTTCGAGCTCTGGCTGCAGCACACAGCTGCTCGAAGGTCAGCATCGTTCGTATCCTCACAATCACATCGACCGAGCATGGTGCTTACTGTCCTCTGAGAGTACCTACTTATCTTCACGACTTCACAGCGACCTACGTCGAGCTTGTCGACAACTCGTACGTCGGTGCTGATGCACTTCTCGCGCTAGTCCGAATCTTTCGCTGTTTCGCTCCTCGTATCCGATCGAGATGGACCTGGTGAGATCAGCAGAGGACAGGGTCAAAGCTGCAAGGTCAGGCTCGCGCCTGCAGAATCGTGCGTGCGATCAATGCCGTCGTTCGAAAAGAAGGTGTGACCTCGCCGAGGCCGGAGCGGATGGTTTACCCCTTCAGCACGCAGGCCCTTGTAAGCTCTGCGTCCGTAAGAATCTCCGGTGCACCACGCACTGGAGCGCGTTGCAGCAGTCGGTCAGCTCCAGCAGACAGGAACTTCGCCACATTTCCCAAACATCTGCTAGCTACTCGGCCCTCCAAGACCAGCTATCTTCGCACCACTATCAACCCGCCGGTTTGTCGACAACCTCGAAGAGTCTCAGCGACCGTATGGATGGTCTGTACATCTCGACAAGGCAGCTGTTCACCTACGTAGCAGCATGGGAATGGATCTGGCAGCATTTTCTGGGGTCGGGCTCGACGCCAGCCGGCGTAGGTCTGGGAGCGGCGGTCCACCCTCGTACGGGACTGCTGAGCACAAAAGCGACTCGCGCTTGGGACGACATGATGGTAGTCAACGACGTTCCGCATCTGTCCCCTAACTTCTTCTACAGCACCTTTGTTTGCGACGAACTATACCAGCCAGCACGGCGCTTCAGGCGTCTTCCAAAGAAAGCAGACGATATCTCCATGCAGGCGCTTCGATACGCTATCGCTGCCTACGCAAGTCAGTATGGCTCGCAAGACCTGGGCGAATGGCACGGCGACGAGAGCGAAAGCTTCCGCCGCCAGAAAGACACGCAGATCGCAGAGGCAGCTTGGATGCGCGCCAGAGACTTTCTGATGGCCAACTCGTCCGTCGCCACCTTCAGGATGGCGTATGCGCTCCATCTCTTCAGCAACACGTGCCCACCTCTGCGAAGTCCCGACGCCAGCCTTGATGCGGTTCAAGACAGCTTGTACACCTTACAGACTGGGCTTCGCATGATGGACGACTTGGCGACCGACTTGCTCCGCCAACAGGACGAAGAGCTCTTTACGATGGGTTTCAACAATGCGGACGGTGCTCGGATCGTCGATGACGCCGTCTTGAGAACGGATGCTGGATATCGTGCTCGGAGTGATCGCGCGCATGCTCTCAAGTATGTTGCGGAAAATCTCTTGTGGTATTCGGCTATCTGCGATGCTGCTGCCGCTGGTGGCCACGGTCTAGCTCCGACGGTCCGCAGCAGCTTCCGGGAGAAGGTCGACATCGACGCGCTTCAGCTGTCGGCTGCATTGCCTTCCGCTTCGATTTCGGCATCCTCAAGCGCACAATTCGATCAGAACGGCTTCCCTTCGATGGCCAACATCTCCCAAAACCCAACATTGGACTCGCAGATTGAAGCATCGACGATGGGATTCGGCAATGCGTCCATGTTGAGACTAGAGCCCAGCCTTATGGTACCATCTTTCATCGGCGGTGACTGGTCGCAGAGACCGGATTCAGCGATGCCGATGCATCAAAGAATTTCGATCGCTGCCAGCGCAAATCAGGGAATGGTTGCCGCTTTGCCTAGACCCGAAGGTGCTACAACGGACGTCTCGCAATTTTGGAGCATGGTCGCGCGAAGGGCGATCTCCGTCTCGAAAGAGATCCCACAACGATTGCCGGCGATGATCGCGGCGCCAGGAGACCCGGCCCGAATCAAGGAGCTGCTCAGCCTATATCAGAGTGGAGCCTCCACGCAAATCATGATTTGGCAACGTATCGGCAGCTTCAGAGCTAAGCTCGAAGATCCGAGCAGCACAGCTGCCGACCTCACAGAACACTTCCAACGAACGTGGTCCATGGTCTTGTTCGTGCAGCAAGCTTTCCAGCCTCTATTGGACTTGGATGCGCGCTTCTTCGTACAGCTCCCTGCCTCTGCGCAGTCGATGGCGACCCACCTCATAGATCAAGTCGGCACAGGAACCCTACTTTTTCTGGAGCTATGCAGCTTCCTCGAGGGACTTCCGTGGCTGCAGGGCTCGAGGGATCCGTCTTGGCCCAGAGCTTCGGTCGTGCTTCGAACTGTATTGGACCAATCGCGTGAGCTGCGCAGCGTCGTTCGTCGGAGAAGCGCGCTTCGCATCGGCAGATCGCATGATATGGTGGCGCAGCAAGTCGAGCGCACCCTCCGCAGTGGAGCCTCGTCACCGCACGACAGGTTCGGTAGCGTCCATTCGTCGGATACTGCATCGGGTCAGAACAGCCACCGTGGCAGTGACGCAGGTCTCAGCGAAGTACCGCACCTGCCTGATATCGCTCGCTTCGACGTATCGTTGCCGCAGGACGACATGGTCGTGCCTCCACTGCAAATCCACAGCAGCCGACATCCCGTCCCTACACACTTGGCTTCGGTGCTGCACCTCGCGTTCTGTGCGTTGGTACCGGATGCGCTGCAAGAAATTAGCCAGCAAGGTGCTGCGTCTCCCATGACTCTCGACGCGCTTGATGCAAATCTTCGTGGATTGCAGGGCATACTCGACAGTGTCCTGAGCTTCGGACCTTCCTTCCATCGCGAGCCGAGCCTCGAAGCCGTCTTTTCGACCAGAAACTGGCTAGCTCCTGGCCGTCAGCCGCTTGCACTTGCGCTGCGCTGATCGCGTCACCCGATGCGCCCAATCGAGGCTGACGCCGATCGCATCTCGAGGTGCGTCGCCCTCCCAAAAAGGCTCAAACAGGGCGCAAGTCCAAGTCGCTGTTCATGCACAGTCACGCAACAGCGCTAGAAAGGTGCAAGTACACGTAGCACCGCGTCTCCTTCTCGAGCTTGTATTTTAAGCATTCCGCTCTCACATCGTACTGTCCCTTTAATCACGACTGCTCCCTCCGTTTTCGCATCGTTGTCCCTGGCTGTCACTCAGGATTCGTTGTGAGAGTCCACTGTGGCGCATTGGCTAGAATGTCGCCAGTGATTTCACGAAGTAAGCGGATCGATGATCGGTGATGGCGTCACGGCCATGGTTGACAAAATGGCGAGAACGTCTCATCACTTGGCGACAAAGCCGACAGAAGCTTACAGGTCTTCTTGCGCTATGCCCGAGACGAGCAAGGGAAAGCATAACATCCTCCGTACACAGTGAGGCGTCACCTCACGGACAACTTCGGCTAACGAGTGATTTTGCCTGAATCGGAAGTGCCAGCACGCATGTGGTGCGGGAAGATCCCAAAGACGCTCAAGATGGACTTGAACCCGCAGATTTGTGGCTGCTTCCGGCTCTCAGCTCACAAGTAGATGCCTATCACGCTTATCGAACGCCTGCCCTTGACGACACGAGGCTGTCTTCGGCACATTCGATACAGTCTCGGCTGAGCATGTGGAGATGACAGTGGCGGTGACAGGCGTCGGGAACGTCCCGATGGATTCACACGACAAGGAAAGCCGGCACTTCTCAGTTACATTCACAACGCCAACGGATCTTTTGCATTGCGCCATCGAGTCATAAAAGGGGCGCATGTCATGGCTACGCCAAACGTCAAATCCTGGTGAGTCTTACCAAAATATCCCGACTTGCTCGCAGGTGCTCTGCCGCTAAATTGACCTGTACGTAGCATCACACGATGCCTCTGTCACAACCCAAAGCGTCTTCACACGGATCAGCACGTGACGCATCACGGCGCCTCAGTTGGCGTAGTGAGTTGTGAGTACGGCTTGGTTACTGTTCTCGGCTGCAGTGGCAGGGCACGCCAAAATCATCCGCTCTCATCTAGTGAGATTGAAGCAGACCGACACGGACACGGGCACGAGCTGCAGGTAACGTCCGTCGACAGACTGGAAGACTGGGTGCCCACGGAACCAATGCGTTGACGGACTGATTGGCTGCAAAGCTCCAACGCTCAACGACCGAGTCAACGTTCAGCTCTGCGCCGCCTCTATGACGCCAAAAAGGGATATAAGGGGCGACCACAATCGCCGTCTTCCGTCGACTCTTCCTCACCCTTCAAACAGGCTGTCAATAGCACGATAGTCACACACACTACCGCAAACAAAACACAAATCTCGACATCCACTCCACCTTGATCTGACCATAGTAGCTCGACATCAATCCGACCAAGGCTTTGCTCAAGATGAAGTTTCAGTCGCTAGTGCCGTTCGTGGTGATCGCCACAGGGCTCAGCGCCCACGCCGCTCCCGCTGCGCTGAACGGTAACCCGAGCAGTAGCCTCGTACCTCGGAATGCAGGCCCAAACCAGGGTGTTTCTATCTTCGGCCGTGGCGGATCATGTGGCGGAGAAGGTGGTGGAGGAGGCGATGATGAAGGAGGTGATGATGAAGGAGGTGATGATGAAGGAGATGATGATGAAGGAGGTGATGATGAAGGAGGTGATGATGAAGGAGGTGATGATGAAGGAGGTGATGATGAAGGCGGAGATGACGAAGGTGGTGATGATGAAGGTGGTGAGGGAGGTGGCGAAGCAGGTGGAGGAGGTGAAGGAGGTGGCGAGGGAGGCGGTGGTGGCGGCGGCGGCGGAGGTGGCGAGGGAGGTGGAGGAGGTGAAGGAGGTGGAGAAGGAGGTGGCGAGGGAGGTAGCGGTGGTGGT
>NW_012133793.1:0-153456 GCF_000403515.1 Pseudozyma hubeiensis SY62 | reverse complement strand
GGGGGGGGGAGATTGACGCAGCTGTCTACTTATGAAGTCGTGAAGCGAGAGGTTTCAGAGGCGCACTTCTTCCAGCTGTGCTTTTTGGCCACATCCCGCAATCGCCCACACGGGCTGCTGCGCTCGAAACCAAAACGCACGGTCCTCTGCGCGCCTCATTCGGAGTGTCCGCGACGTGATGAGTGAGTTTGTTGATGAATGAAAGGGAGTTGACAGTTCGCAGTTGGGTCGATCCGATGGATGGAGGAAGGGAAGGGGAAAGTGATGAGGGTAGCGGCAGATCCGATGCGCGCTTGGGCATCATTTGTCCAAATTGGCGCGGAAACTGTGTTGCGAAAAGAAAGTTATGCTTTGAATCTTGCCGCAGGTCAAGACGGCTGCCTTTTGGTTCCCTCCTTGCTCGCAATCGGATCGAGAGCGACTGTGGCAATGCAATAAAGGGACAGCATCCAGGCGTAGATTGGTGCCGCGAAACAGAGGCGAAGTCGGCATCGAAGCCCAGTACTGCTCGACAAACAGCGCAATGTTGGGTTGAGCCGCACATGTCAATCATGCTAGAGCTTCCACCGCTGCCACAGCCAAGCTCAAACCGCAGTCTCGACTGGGAAGCTTGAGCTTGACTGGTTGGAGCTTGAGTTTTGTGTTGCAGCAGGTCCAGAAGATGGCGTCGCCAAGTTGACGCTCTAAACGCGTTGGTACGCAAGTTCTCTTTAATAGTCTCTGCGCTACGCTGGGTGAGGACAGCAGCGCTCCTTCTTGATCTATTTGCACCCCTTCGCAATTCAACATCGCACACCTATCAGCAGTTGAGCGGTCAGCTCAACAATCGAGGCTCGAACGGCCATTCATCAACATCACCGGAGAAGACACGATGGAGCCGTGTCGAGTGAGCTGTTCGGTCCAAACAGAATTGAAAATGTTTCTAAAATAGAGTATTGCGAAATAACGAGTCAAGGAACAAGGCAGCTCGGCAAGGGCGCAAGCATTCAGAGAGTGTGAATGAAGGAGGAAAGAGCGTCGGATGCGGTCATGATGGGTCCTGACTTGTGTCAAACTTCCCTGTGGAGCGTCGACGTTGGAGCGGTCTCTACTCCATCGCGGCATCTAGGAACTCCCAGCGTGCGGGTCTCCCAAACAAGGAAATCCGGATTGGCCGATGATCACATGCAAGGGAGATCTAGAATCGTCGAGATGAAGGAGCGCTAAAGGTGTGAGGCGGATTGTCGAGTCGAAACGGCGAGACGTTTAGAGGCCAATGGCACCCGCAGCAACAACGGCGGCGGCAGCAACACCCCACTGGATGAGGTGCTCGGGAATGGAAGCGGGAACGGCAGCGTTGGGCGCGTGGAGATCCGACTTCTGGAGCTTGCCATCAGCAACAGCCTGGATGGTGGCCGAGATGGCCTCGGCGAACGAGACGGCGAGTTCGGACTCGGGGACGGTGAGGGTAGGGTAGTACTGCAAGACCGAGCCAGCCATCTCGCTGGCGACCTCATCGGGCGACTTGGCCTGAGGACCACGGGTGTAGCCGTAGATGAAGTACGAGATCAGCGAGCTGACTGCAGGGTGCGATACGGTCAACGAACGTAGAGGATCGTAGAAGCGGCAAGTGGCAGAACAGAGGGTCAGTAAACTTTAATTAGGTCTCAGTTTTGTGTGCTCCATTGTGTCTGAGTCTCATCAATCATGCCAAGTCGAAGTGTCCAAGTTCGCCCGTGTGCGTGCGGCTGTCGCCTCAGGCTCCATCCCATCCCATCGACTACAAGTCCAACCAAGCTGCTGTGGTCGATTGGCCATTTCTGTCAGGTGTACTCACGGTTGTAGGGGGGAGTGGTGGTGGAGCTGTAGGGGCATCCTGCAGGCCTGTTGCGGGGGTCACCTCCAAGAGGGTCACAGACGCTCATGGCGCCGGAGCCAGAGCCACCGCTTGACGCAGAGCTGGAAGCCATCGAGGTGGGAGCGGCGCTGCTGGAAGACATGGAACCGCTGGCGGACGAAGCAGGAGCCGAGCTGGAAGAGGCGGCGGAGCTGTCCTGGGCAACAGCGCCGCTGGCGGCGAAGGCGGCGAGAAGAGCGACGGGGATGATGCTGAACTTCATCTTGACTGTTCGACTACGACAAAGAAGGACGACGAGAGGTGTGAGAGAAGGGAAGTGAAGATGGGAAGATGGGGATTGGTAAGAAAGGGAAGAGCGGAGGACAGAGAAGACAAGAAGAGCGTTGGAGTCGACAGATACAGGGATGGCGGCCGTTTCGAAACAACATCAAGCGAGAGCGAGCCGACGACTGGGTCAAACCAAGTTGACGACTTCCGGCAGCAGGATGCGGAAGCGCAGAGACCAAGCGGCAAAAAAAGAAACGGCACCTGCACACAAGAGACCGGCAGGCGACAGGCAGAAGGGGCCTGCAGAGAGACGGTCAACAAACACACAAGAGGCGGAATGTCACGGCTGTAGAGTCAGAGGAGCAGTGCCGACAAGCGGAGAAAATGAGGGATGCAGCAAGCTGCAGGCGAGATCGTCAGCGCGATGTTTTGACCGCAGACGGAAGCATCCAAAGCAAAGAAGCGCAGCGGGAAATGGGTTCCGCGAGAAACCAGAGCGAGCTGCGCTCAAGCAGTCCAGCCGCCAAGGCTGCGTTATCGCTGCCAATATTGCGATAGGTTTTTTGACCTTTTTTTTTTTCTTTCTAATTTCTCCAATTGTCAAATGATCCGCGCGCAGGCAGAGAGAGACTGACCGCATCGAGGCAGCTGACGGATATCCGCACAGATCAACTGTGTCTCTCTGTCCAGAAGTCAATCGCCCAACTTAGACAGGGAATTCATCTCGGAAAATGTGACAGAAAATGATGACAACGTACAGGATGGGCTACCGCCGGCTGAAGCTCGAAAATTCGTGCCTTCTTAGAACTTTGTCCTGCCGCTGCTCCTGCTCGTCAGCGTCGGCATCCATTCCGGCGACTGTGTACCGCCCTGCAGGGCCGCTCGCCGACATAGGAGCCGGCGTGCCGCTTCGAATTGGCACCACAAATGCGACATGACCGTCATGTCAAGAGCATACCCGTCCAATGAGGAGGGAGGGGGATCTGCTCGATCGGGCGCCAGCGTCGATCTGGTCTGCCTTGGCTGATCCCTGTCGGCTTTTCGGCTTTGCAAACGTCGTTACCCTCCCTGCCGGCAGCTTGTAGTCGTTGACAAGTCGGAGGAACCGTGTTCGGGACGAAGTCGCCAGTGTACTGTGTCCGTCCGATCGGACATTCACCGATGCGAGAAAGCCGTTCTCGTTCGGAGGCAACCATCAAGCGGAACAGGCCGAGCCGTCGATCGAACTTTAACAGGTAAGGATTTGATACAGTAATCCTTAACACAGCAGCAGCAGCCACGCGTCACGTGGAGTCTGGAATTTCTCCTCTGTACCGTACCGCAAGAAATTTCGGAGCGGTGGACAAGGGTCATTGACCTGCTCGGAATCTGAGTCAAGGCTGACACAGAACCCTTTCTTCCTCCACCTGCAACGTTCTCATCGTCATCTTGGCAACGGAAGGTCGTGGTCAAGACGAAGGACGAGCACATTGCGACGCTCGTTCCATCGCCAATACTCCCCCGTGGCTCCTCGACAGCAGGCTGTAGGAACGCACATTCATCAGCGCAAAAGTCGCTGGATCGCACCCTCGTTCGGGTAGGAAGTGCAGATTCGGCACGTCCGGACATCCTCGCCGAGCAACTCACGAACAGCGCCTCGCCCTCGCGCAAATTGGTCTTCTGCGTCGGGCTTTCCTCTGCCTTACGACTTCGCCTTGCCACCGTCGGCTCCTGCCGGCATCGTTATCCTGTCTCCCTCCCCCTCGTGGGGCGTTAAGTCACCGGCACGGCCTCAGCTTCACTTGCAGTAGCAGTTTCATCCCTCGAGGATCAGCTCGCAACCTTTGGGATTCGACATTGTCAGTAGCACCGCAGCTGCGGTAGATCCGAATTCGACGATGCCTTCTTCGACGAGTTGCGCAGGGCGACCCGTCTGGAACGGCATCGACTGGGATGTGTGCTTCCAGCAACGCGTCCTCAACTCATCAATACCCATTGCACTCATCTTGCTCTCCTTTCTCACCCTCGTCTTGCATCAGCTGCGCAGACGTCGCGCCCTCACCGCCTCGGCTGAGCAGGTAGCAAGTCTCGACCCAGCAGCTTCCTCCTTTTCGGCCGTCGCTCACGCCTCCTCCGCGCAGCAACACTCCACTCCTGCGCGTCCAGCTGCTTCACGGCGCTCCACCTCTTCTCGCGGCGGCCTCATCGGTCTACCTCGACGCATCTTGAACACCATCTTGCCCTGGAACTCCTCGCGCATCCTTCGCAGCAATAGCGTCTCGTCCGCCTACTCGTCTGCGTTGCCGTTTGGCTCTTCCAATGGTGCCGCCAAGCCCTCGTCGTCAGCCGCTGCATCTCAGGCAGCGCTCGAGGTCTTCCACACGGAAAATGCCGTCATTCTCAACGAAGTCCACCTCACTCCCGCCACCGCCCGCGATCCAAAGTTCGCTTCTCGCCTCCGTCAGCTCGAATTGCTGCGTCGCGTCACGGATGTTCTAGGCTCGGTATTGCTAGCTGCGCTTCACGCTGGCGACTGGGCCAGCGGCTGGCATTCGAGAAGCTATCAAATCTACTGGGCTCTTCTCTGGTTCTACCTCGCCTCGCTCTCCGCCTACTCGCTCGCCTCCCGTCATTCCTTCTTCTCGCACAAGGCAGCGCTCATGTCCGTCTACGTTGTCGTCACCCTCTTCAACCTGCGCACCGCGCTGCTCAATCACCACGCACATCCAAAGCTCCATACCCGTGGAGCCGTCGTGCTGACTGCGATCGAGCTGCTCGTAGGCTGCATCGTCCTGGCACCAACCCTCTTCTTCCCTATGCAGACCGTGCTCCCTCGCGATTTGCGGGCCATCTACTCCACAATGTCGCCCGAGACCCAGCACGGCGTTCCAGGAACTGCCTTCCCCTCGCCACGCCTCTCCAGCGCAGATGAACTTGCACAGCCTCGCGTCATCGACGCCAGCACCGATGCGCCTGCCAACGACCTGATACCTGCTCCCGAGGATACCGCTTCCCTCGTCTCTCGTGCCACCTTCGGCTACGTCACCCCAGCCATCGTCAAGCACTACAGGACGCAGTTCACGCTGGCTGCCATCCCGGATCTGCCCGTGGCCGACAAGGCAGCGGCCGTGGTCGCCTGCTTCCGCGCCTATACCTCTGCCCGATCGGATGAAGGTCCGATCCCGTCCGCTGCTTCGCGCAAATCATCCAAGCAGGGCCTGCATGCCGGTCTTGCACCTTCCACGCGACCTCTGTGGAGACGTCTCTTTGGCCACTTCAAGTGGTTCCTCGCTCTGCAATTCTTCTGGGCCACGCTCGAGGCTGTCCTGGACCTCGTGCCGCCCTTCTTCCTGCAGAAGATCCTCGCTTTCATCGCAGCCAGGGACGAGCAACAACGCAACGGCGACTTTTCGAACGCGCAACCTCTTCACATTGGTATACTCTACGCCTTCGGTATGTTTGTCGGCCAGATCTTTGCCTCCATCTCGGCTTCGCGCGCTCTCTTCATCGGCAGGCGCATCTGCATTCGTTTGCGCGCCATCTTGATCACCGAGATCGTGACAAAGACGCTGCGACGCAAGGACATTGGTAGCACGGGCGACAAGGATGATGACAAGGAGCCCGCGGACGACGAACAGGATCAGGATGACTCAACCGCCGCCGCCAAGAAGGCGAACGGGGCCAACGCAAAGGGCGGCAAGGACGATGCAACATCCAAGCGTGCCACAGATGGCCAGGTAGTCAACCTCATCTCGGTTGATGTGTTCAAGGTGTCCGAAATTTGCGCGTACCTGCACTTCCTCGCCCCTCGCGCTCCGCTCGTCATCGGTCTCTGCCTCGTGTATCTGATTGTTCTGCTCGGCTGGTCCGCCGTCATCGGGTTCCTCGTCCTGCTTGCATCGCTACCCATCCAGACGCTCGTCTCGCGCTGGTTCGTGAAGCTGCAGAAGCGCCTGCTCGAGACCACCGACAAGCGTCTCAACTTGGCCACCGAGGTGCTCGGCTGCATCAAGACGGTGAAATTCTTCGCATGGGAACGCTCCTTTAACGCACGAATGGACGAGGCGCGTCAACGCGAGCTTTCGGTGCTCGCCACCCGCTACCTCGCCTGGCTCTGCAATACGTTTACCTACATGGGCACGCCTATGCTAGTCACCTGTGCCACCTTTGGTGCTCACACCAAACTTTTCCACCAGCCGCTCACCGCCGAAAAGGCCTTCACCGCATTGGCGCTTTTCAACACGCTCCGCAACCCGCTCGATGCGCTTCCTGACATGATCGTGCAGATCCTCAACTCGCTCGTTTCGGTGCGACGTATCGACGCCTATTTGCGTGAGGAGGAGACCAAAAAGTATCAACAGCTTCTGCGCGATGAAGACGCCGGCCACCTTGACGGTGTCGACAGCAGCACCACCGACAATGACGCCAACACGGACGAGGAAGCTCCTGCAAACTCCGCAGCCCCCAAAACCGGGCGCTTGATTGGCTTCGAGGACGCCAGCTTCACGTACGTCGACGAGGATAGCGAGGTCGACGACGGCGCCTTCTGCTTGCGCGAGATTAACCTGCAGTTCCCCGTGGGGAAGCTCAGCATCGTCGCTGGCCCGGTCGGTTCCGGGAAGACGACTCTGCTCATGTCGCTGCTCGGCGAGACGCGTCAGCTGACTGGACGCACATTCATGCCTTGTCCCGTGGCGCGTGCCACCGCTCCCATCGACCCTCGGACAGGTCTTAGCGAGTCAGTGGCTTACTGCAGTCAGAGCCCGTGGCTGCTCGGCACGACGCTCAAGGAGAACGTGCTCTTCGGCTCGCCCTACGACGAGCGCCGCTACCGCGCCGTCGTCAAGGCTTGTGCCCTTGAGCCCGATCTCAAGATCCTCGAATACGGCGATGAGACCGAAGTCGGCGAGAAGGGAACCTCCTTGTCTGGTGGTCAAAAGGCCCGAATTGCTCTTGCGCGAGCCCTCTACTCGTCGGCCAAGCACGTACTCATCGATGACGCCCTCTCGGCGGTTGACAGCCACACCGCAAAGCACCTCTATCGTCACGCGCTCAAGGGCGCGCTCGCCAAGAATCGCACCATCATCCTCGTCACGCACGCCATCAGCCTCTGTCTCCCAGGTGCCGCCTTTGCAGTGGCGATGGACAACGGCAGTGTAGTTGCAGCAGGTACGCCCGACGTGGTCAACGCAACCGGCGTGTTTTCAGAGGAGGGAGAGGCGCTGCAGTCGAGCCTCAAAGCCGGACAAAGCGACGAGCAAGATCACGAGGAGATGACGATCGAAGAGCTGGCCGCCGGCGGTAGCGACGAAGCGGAGCGCGAAGAAATGGCCAAGAAGCTGGAGAAGAAAAAGGTTCACACCAACGAGGAGACCTACAGCTCCGGGTCCGTCGGGACCAAAAACTACAGCCTCTACCTGGGCTCCGTAGCTAGCAAGGCGCGGTATGCGGTGCTGCTGTGGGGCTCGCTCTTGCTGTTCTTCTTTGCTGTGCGTCTTCTCGACATCGGCTCCGGCGCTTGGCTTATGCGTTGGGCACGATCGCACGACTATCGCGAGGAGGCGACCGGTATCCGCTTGGCAGCTGTCGGAGCGCCCGCACAGCAGCGTCCGGTCCGCTCTGCCTCAGAGCAGATTCAGACGTTCATGACGACTCCATTGATCGACACGATCTGGACCAACCGGCCGACGTTGCTGGGCAATCTGCGCCTAGATGACCTCTTGCATCGATTGCCGGATTCTTTCGCGACGACCAAACCGCTGCAGGACGGTGATACTGTCACCGGGAATGTACCGATCGATGTCTTCTCTGCGGCCGATGGGCTCGGTGGACAGCACGTGCTTTCATTGGATACACACAACAGCAGTCATTTGTCCAAGAGGCGAGTGGGCGGCGCATTCAACCCTCTGGCCACCCACGAACGACGTCGAAGCAGCGAAGATCTCGACACGTACTACCTCAGCGTCTACCTGGCCATCTCGCTCGGCTTCATGATCATGGCCGTGCTGCGAGATGGGTACGAATTCTTCATCTCGCTCCGAGCCTCCCGCCGAATCTATCGACGACTCACGGATGCCATCCTGAATGCCAGGCCGCAGTTCTTCGACCGCACGCCGGTGGGACGCATCATGAACCGACTCTCCAAGGACGTCGAGACGGTGGACCAGGAGATGGCGGTGTGCATGCTCTTCTTGCTCGAGTGCACGCTCACTGCGACCGCGATCTTGGTGCTGATCTGCTGGGCCACGCCGATCTTCCTCGTGGTTGCGCTGATTGTGATCTGCGTCTACACGGTGATCGGCGCACTGTATCTGGTCAGCTCGCGCGATCTGAAGCGTATCGAGTCGGTGGAGCGATCGCCCATCTACACGGTCGTTGGTGAGGTGCTCAACGGATGCGTCGTTATCCGCGCGTACGGCGACGCCGGTCGCTTCACGCGACACTGCCTGCGACTGGTAGACAAGGCCAACCGAGCATTTTTCTTCCTGTGGTACGAGAACCGATGGCTGTCGGTGCGTGTCGACATTGCGGGCGCGTCCGTGGCGTTCCTGTCAGCCGTCTTCCTGCTGCTGCGGACCGACATCAAGGCGAGCTTGGCTGGGTTTGTGCTTGCGTACGCCATCACGTTTGTCGAGTCGGTGCTGTGGATTGTACGCATGTACACGCAGACCGAGATCAACATGAACAGCGTGGAGCGCATCAGCGAGTATCTGGATCTGGAGCCGGAACGTCAGTCGGGTCAGGAGCCTCCAGCATACTGGCCAAGCAGCGAGGGCAAGATCGTGATCAAGGATTTGGCGGTGCGATACACGCCCGAGTTCCCTCGTGTGCTGGATGGCATCGACCTCGAGTTCGAGCCGCGCGAGAAGGTGGGTATCGTCGGACGCACAGGATCGGGCAAGTCGACGCTGGCGCTGTGCTTCTTCCGCTTCCTGGAGGCGGAGCAAGGCTCGATCGAGATTGACGGTGTCGACATTGCGTCGATCCCGATCCGCACGCTGCGAGAGAGGCTGACGGTGATTCCGCAAGACGCGCAGCTGTTCAGCGGTACGGTGCGATCCAACTTGGATCCGTTCAACGTGTACGAGGACGGCGAGCTGTGGATGGCGCTCGAGAGATGTCGCTTGGCGTCGTTTGCTACGCCGGCGGCTTCGCGAGCCGTGAGCCGTGCACCCAGCCGTCCCGGATCGCCGGGACCCGACGACGACGGCAATGCCGAACAAGTCGTGGATGCGGAGATGTACAGTCGAACGAACATCATCACGTCGCTGGACGCACCCGTCGAGCAAGGTGGACGCAACTTCTCAGCAGGTCAGAAGCAGCTTCTCGCCCTGGCACGTGGACTGCTCAAGCTCCGCGACAGTCGCATCCTCGTTCTCGACGAGAGCACGGCCAACCTGGACTCGGCGTCGGACGCACAGATCCAAAAGACGATCCGACAGGAGATGGCACCGCAGGCGACGATCATCACGATTGCACACAGGATCAAGACAATCGCCGACTACGACAAGATCGTGGTGCTGGGCAAGGGGAAGGTGATCGAGTGCGGCTCGCCGCTGTCGCTGATGGAGGACCAGTCGAGCGTGTTCCACTCGATGTGCGAGCAGAGCGGAGAGATGGGCGAGTTGCTTCGCATCGCCAAAGAGGCGGATGCGCAAAGGGCGTCGTCCGGCAGCGGCAACGGCAAGGCGAGCACGAGCTGAGCCGCAGCAGCAATCGGGCGACAAAAGGGGGCTCGCTTCGAGCACCTACCGTGGCAAACAAAGTGTGTGCCATCTGTGATTATCGAACATGTATCAGCTTCAATCGGGGAATAGATTTCACCATTACAGTATGTATCCGTATCGACACAAATGAGGTAAAAGGTCGCTGGGTTATCTGCCATGGAGCGAGCCGACAGAATCGTATATCGATCGGGGCGGCACCGTACAGGCCACCAACCGTGAGTAAAAGCTGCCAGGGGCTCTGGCTGGGCTGCAGCAACACGCGATCTCTGCCGTGGAGATAGGTCTCAGTAGTGCTGCTGCAAGGAGTTTTCGCGAATCGTGGCAATCCTCGGCGCAGCGTGACCTTCTGTTGCAGCAGTCGGAGCACACCCCTAGATGCACAGAAGACTCTCAAGAGCCGTGTTCGATCGGCAACGACACCGAATCGACTGCAAGCGTGTCCAGGAGCCAAAGCCAAGTCGTAGCTGTGTGATTAGAGTTGGCGGTCCGACGGACACGACTTTTGAATGAAATGCACGTTGCCAAGAGAGAGAGACACGGGGGTTCCTGGTTGAAACTGTATTGCTGATTTTGTTTTCTGAAGTCTGTTTTGCACCGGTACGCGTTCTCCGAGGGAAGCACGTTTTGTACGACACTCTTTTCGTAGACGCAGCGATTTGCCTCGAAAAGCACTCCAGGCCTCAAACCAACCCCATTGGCGTCTACCAGACTCGACAGGTTGCAAAAGTGCGAACCCTTCGAACACCTCACTTACACGCTAGCGGAGGCGGGTCGCCGTGAAACCCCGAGCGGGAATACCAAGCTCAAATTGACTTTGATGGCAGCACGAGCCTACACTGCAGCTGAGGGAGGAGAGAGAGAGGGAGAGAAGGACTCTTGCAGACCGCCCATGCACGCACGCATGCTGATTTTCAGGAACAATTCGCCTCGAAACCCAAACTGCTTTTGCCAAGCGAGAGAAGCAGAGCGGTCGAGCTTGCTCGACATGGGCCGGGCGGGAAACGGCATGATTTTTGAGAAAAGAGGAAAACACAAGGACAGGGTTAAATTGAGATTGGGCGCGCCGATCCCCTCTCTCTTAGGTTGGTAATTGCTAGCGCGTGCCGTTGTGTACATCCTCACGTCGGCAGGTGAGAAGAGGAAGGCGCCGAAATGAAGAGGTGCCGCTTCAAAAGCACCTCGCCGCTGGTGGTGCTAGAATTTCATCTCCGCTTTGCACAAACTGGCCAGCGCAACCGCCTCTTGAGACGCCAAGCTTGAACCAAGATCAAACCAACACTGACAGACACACATGGGAAACCCAAAAAGCCTACTTTCTCCGTACGACCGTCAAGGAGTGTACACTGTAGCTGTGTATACATTTGTTCTCCCCCTCTCCCTGTTTCTGTGACACACACTGACGGGAGCCGTTCCTGCCGCTGCTCGCTCAACTTACTCGACGTACAGCATTGCGCTACGACACCCTGTGTATCCATCATGTCGCGCTGATCCCCTAGACACTTGCATCCCTGAAGCCCCGCCCGCACCCTTCTGTCGATCCCTTTTTACGCTTTTCCTTCTCCGACACAGCTGCGCTGTCGTTCCGGCCTTTCCTCCTCCCTCGTCCCCCCTCCGTCTTGCGTCCTCCCTCAACCCTTGACACTCCGCCGTGCTTCGTTCTGGTTCTGCCACAACCATCTAGTCGGTCACTTCGGTGTGGTTCGATCCGCCTCGTGCGCGTTTACTGTTGGCTCCGTCCTAGTTCAAAACACGGCTCCTCACCCGTTTCGACGCGCCCTTTCGTTATAAGAGCGCCACTCCCATCGACACGCTCCCTTTCACCGTAGACCTTGATCTTTGGATAGCATCAACCTCCTCCGACACCACTTCACGATGAAGTCCACCTTTGCGTTGGCTGGCCTTGCCGCCACTGCCACCCTCACCACCGTCGTTTACGCCAAGCAGCAGCTCGAAGTCTCGCACGAGCCCCTTTCGGGCTTCTTCGCCGCCGATGGTACGCCGTCTCATCCCAAGTTCCTCGCCTCGCGATGGGAGACCTCGGAGCTGCCGCTCGACTTCCGCAAGCGCGACATCTCTGGCGCCGGCTCGAAGCGAAGCGACAAGGCTTGCCGCTCCGAACGAGGCAAGCAGCACGCCAAGGACCACCACGGCCAGTTCAAGGACCGTCACAGCATCCGCGAGACGCTCGACCACCTTGGCAACACGGTGAGCAGCTGGATCGAGGGCGGAAAGATGCACGACCACTCGATGGGCATCGTCATCAACAAGGCCACCGACAACTCTGCCGACAACGAGTGGCTCGTCAACGTCGGGTTCGGCACGCGTGCGCAGAAGCTCAAGATGGTGTTTGACTCGGGCAGCTCGGACACGTGGGTCTACTCTCCGGCTTGCTGCTACGCCAACAACCACACCTTCTTTGATCCTGCCAGGTCGTCCACCTACCACAACCGAACCGTCGACGCGAGCGGCAACCCGCAGGTCGCCGCCGCCGGTACGCCCGGTCAGGCGTGGTCTTACAGCTACGGCTCCGGCTCCACCTCGAACGGCTACGTCGGCATCGACGACTTTACGTTTGGCCAGCAGAGGCTCAAGGTGGAACAGCTGCCATTGGCGCTCATCACCAGCATCACTGGTGGCTCGCGTGCTTCGCGCGGCATGGAGGGCCTCGTGGGTCTTTCGTCTGGAAGCGGTTCGAGCACGCAGGGAGGATGGACGACACCGTTCGAGGCCATGTCATCGCGCGGTCAGATCGCCGAGACCTACCTCACCGCCACGCTGCGAAAGGCCGACCGCAACACGGGCAAGGGCGGTGGAGGACGCTACACGTTTGGCGAGATCGACGACGAGCTCCTGGACGGAAACATCACCTGGACGCGTGCGCTGTCGCCGTATCTGTGGGCTGGTTACTTTGACCAGATGACCATGGGCGACACGCTCCTCGCCAAGGCACCGGGCACCGCCGATCGACCTCAACGCTTCATGATCGACACTGGCTCCGCCGTGTTCTACCTTCCCTCGCCCATTGTCGCCGACATCAACAACCAGATCAAAGGTTCCTACGTCGCCGATCAATCTAGCGGTCTGGCTTTCCCTTACCTCGTGCCCTGCGACACGGGCCTCAAGCACTACGAGAGGAAAGCCAAGAACCCGACGTTCAACCTCCAAGTCGGCGGCACCAACTTCACCATCCCCAAGGAGGACTACGTGTTCTACGCCAACGAGCCCATCCCACCTGCTACCATCGGTGGCAGGAAGAACATGTGCTACTCGGCCTTCCAGACGGGTCCCGCGCAGATCTCGATCATCGGCTTGAGCTTCATCAAGAACCACGTCGTTGTGCTCGACCAAGGTGGACGCAACTTGACGGTGTCGGCGCGCAGAATCGGTCTGGGTCAGAGGAAGGATGTCCGCTATGAGTGAAGGCGAAAAAGACGCAGCATCGTTCGTTAGAGTCTCTGTACATAAGCTTGATCTTCTTAGACGCTCAAAATGTCACCGGATTGCATCTTGAAACGTGTCTGTTCGTGCTGTCTTGCAGTCGCTCCACTTCCGACCATGAGCAGCGACTGGAGGTTGAGCGCGCGAATGCCGACGATGTGATGCTTTGAAAGTGATGTGGGACAATCTCATTGCTCGTCACATGCAGCAGGCAAAGGGTGTGAGAAAGAAAGACTACGGAAGTGCACGATTTTTCCTTTTTCCCACACCACACAGCGCAATTTCGAATTCAGGGTGCAGTCACTCCCAAAGGCAACCCTGCAGCTGTCTTGGTCGGATTGGGAAGATCGCTCTCCGATGGCCCTTTGAGCGGAGACTCCGACCGACTTGATACGCCCACCTCTCCTTTCGCACTCTCAAGATCATTCGACGGCTACAGTCAGCATCCATACCCACCACGGAGGTCACCCTCGTTGATCAAGCTGACGTTCAAGCAGGCCCACGACGCAGAGCTCGAAGACGCAGTTTAGATCAGGACCATCTACAAGCACATCAAGGCTGTTCCGACCAAGCCTTCTCAGACTTTTTGAAAAGAGCCGAGCCGTCAGCGTCATCTTTCGCCTACAGACCTATCCCTCTGATGGATTCTTGATCTGGTCGTTGCTGCTGCTGCTGCTGTAGCTGCGCCGCCGCCGAGGCCAAGCCGTGGCTGCCATGTCAACGACGCAACCAGGCAGCCAGAACTCCCATGCTAGATCTGCGTTCGCTACGTCCTCATCCGACTTTGCACTCCCCTTCAGCGCAGCAAGAACTACACCCGACAATGCTGCAACCAACAGCAACAACACAGCCAGCGGCAGTGGCAGTGGAAGCAGTGCAGGGTTCTTCCAATCCAACGCTGCCTCTTCGGTGCCCATCTCGATCCCTTCTAGTCCTTCCCTTTCGCTGAGCTTCAATCAGCCGAGCGACGCCCAGAACGTCCACATGCTGGGCTCATCACCTTCTAAGCTCGCAACTGCAGGAGCAGGACTTGGTATCGGCAATCTGCCCTCACCTTCGACCAGAGACCACCCGAACCCACTGGCATACCAATTCAACGCTCAGCCGCAGTCACCAACATTGTCACTCGCAGGCGAAGGATGGCCACCACCGCCGTTTACCGTCCTTCCCTCCGCTGCATCGACCACATCCTCATCCGGCAGCGTAACCACCCCCGCCGCTCTGCTCCGACGTGCTCAGGCAATGCACTCTCCCGGCTTTGCTCTCTCCTCCCCGGCGCGCTTCCGTCGAGCAAGTATGCTGGGTCGAGAGATCACTCCTTTCCACCTCGACAGAGACGACCGCTCGGACGAAGACGAGTCGTCTCACGACACTGCTTCGGCGCAGAAGCAGGTGGCGAGAAGAGGCTCAAATCAGGATCCAGACGATGGAGATGACGAGATGATGCAGGTGGAAGACGACGATGCCATGGCTTCACGTGCGCCCAGCACACCTGTCATGGGTCCGCCGCTTTCGTTCTTCAGCACGCCAAACACGCCTCCCCCAGCAGCATCTTCGCAATTACCAGTTGCGAGACCCGGCCTAGCATCTTCCGCATTAGCAAGAGCGTCCGCATCTGATTCGGGCCAGGACAGCTCCTCGTCTGCTGGCGGCGCAGGCTTGTCGCGCCAGGTACCGCGCTCACCCTCTACTGGGCCCTCGGTGGGATCTCCTTTCGGACATGGAGGCAATCGATCCCGCTCGTCGTCCCTGCTTTCGTCCAATGTCGTTCGCAAAGCCGTGACACGGCGAGGTAACCTTTTGCCCAAGGATCGATCCGTCGCACGAGTCGCAGCCTCGTTGCAAGATGAAAGCAAACCCGAAGACTCAGAGATCGCCTCGGAGGCCAAATTGCAGAAACGTCTCGGCGGGGACGCAACCTTGCCGCGCACACCTCGCTTCGGTCCCAGTGCCGGCAGCAGCTCGAGTGGCGCAGCCGGTGGCAGCAGCAGCAGCAGTGGCAATGCCATGCGGGCGTCGAAATCGCCATTCTTCGGTGCGACCGCTGGTGGGGCCAGTGGAGCAGGAGCTCTGCGTTCGGGCTTCTCCCGACGCAAGTATATGTGGGACGACGACGTGGACGACATCCGAGGTGTGTTCGCAGCCGACGGTCTCGACGACGCGGAGAGCTCGGATATGTCTTCCGAAGAGGAGGAGATGATGATGTACTACTCGCGCACCGATTCGCTTTCCGACGAAGAGGATGAGATGCGCAGTCGTGCACCGGACGCCTCGAACATGATGCAAGATATTGCCTCTTCCTCCACCGTTCCTACTGATCTGGCGAATGCAGCCGGCGGAAACGACGCTTCTGCACAAGTCGACGGCGTGGGTGGTGGCGGTGTTGGGAGCACTGCGGTGCTATCATCTAGCTTCGGCTCCACCGCAACGACCCCCTCAGGTGTCGGCTCGCTGCCGAAACGCAAGAACAACGCGCTCTGGATGGGATTCCGCGACAAAGGCAATGCGCACAGATGGTCGCCCAGCGCTTCCGCTTCCTCCGGCGCCGCAGCTGGTGGGACTTTCGCCGGAGAACGCGCAGCCTGGCGTCGAGGAGCCGGCGCAAGCTCTGCAATGGACCTCGACACCTCTCCGCGCATCCTCGGTGCCGCCGGCTCGGGCGCCCGCCTCTCGAAACGCAAGACGATGGGCGACGACAGGTACGAACCGTACAAACGACGCGCTGTGTCACCCATGAACCTCGGCTCATCGCTAGGCACCACGCCGACCAACGCGAGTTTCGCAGCGGCCGTAGCAGCCGCAGCGTCTTCCTCCAACACTGGCCAGACAGTCGGCGGTACCGGTGGCGGTGGATCAAATTCTCCCCTCCTGATGCCCATCTCTTCCCCCGGTGGAGGCATGCTCTACCGCGGCATACACCACTACGCAGCATACCGCTACTCTACCTCTCCGACGATCTCGCGACCCTGCACTCCGGTCAACTCCGCCTCTACTCCAGCGACGGCGGCAGCGGTGGCGTCGACGAGTGCGATCGTCGCGATGGGATCCTTTTCGCCTGCTGCGTCGGGAAGTGGACCAGGGTACGGATCGGGCGCGTTGGGGTTGTCGATTTCAGCGAACAATACGCAGAGCTTGGAGACGCGGATGCAGCTCGAGCAGCAGGAGGAGAATGAGGCGCTGATGGACGAGAAGGTGGGTATGCTGGGGTTGTCGTAACGGGGAGCGGGCGGCTCAGATAGGCTGATCAGGGTCGGAGACAGAAATGGGTTCTGACTTGGTCATACGGTGTTTCACAGGGCGACGATGACACGACATCTGATCTACGTCTATGTATTACCTACGAAAACACATTCTGCAACATTCACTGCTTGGAAATAGCCCCAGCACCAGCAGCCACATCCTCCCTCCTCACCTTGAACCCTTCTTCCAACAAAGTGCTTTTAACCTCGTCGATGGAGCATTCCTTTCTGTGGAAGATGCCCGCTGCCAGAGCAGCCTCCACCGTACCCTGTGCGCCCGGGCTTTGCGTGAACACGTCGACAAAGTGCTGTGCGGTGCCGGCGCCGGAGGAAGCGATGACGGGGATGTCGACGCTAGCACGGACGAGGTCGATGAGTTGACGGTCGAAGCCTTTGTTGGAACCGTCGCGGTCGATCGAGTTGAGCAGGACTTCGCCTGCACCTAGTCGTTGAACGCCGCGGGCGAGTTGGATGACGTCGACATCGCGATCCTCGCGTCCACCTTTCACGGTACATCTGTACCACCATTTCTTGCCTTCGTCTTCGCTTCCCTTGACGCCCTCTACTACGCACGGCAGGTGTTTTGCGTCCACCTGCTCCCCTTCGCCTACATAAACACGACGTGGGTCGATGGATACCACTACCGCCTGGGCACCGTACCCTCTACTGATGGTCTCAATACCCGTCTTGCCCGTCAAACAAGCATCGTTGAACTCCAACGGATTGCTCTCCCCTTCCTGACCGTTCTGCGCCGCACGCTCGAACAGCTCCTCCACGGCGAAAACCGCCTCGGATCCGATCGAAACCTTGTCAGCCCCCG
This sequence comes from Pseudozyma hubeiensis SY62, assembly GCF_000403515.1. Taxonomy (NCBI): domain Eukaryota; kingdom Fungi; phylum Basidiomycota; class Ustilaginomycetes; order Ustilaginales; family Ustilaginaceae; genus Pseudozyma; species Pseudozyma hubeiensis. The sequence goes on along the minus strand of NW_012133793.1, from coordinate 136,149 downwards.
CGCGGAAGTATGCATCCGCAACCTCTTTGGCAGGTCGTGGCGTTCCATCCGGATCGACACTGTCCTTGATACCACCACCGATGGTGAGCGGGACGAAGATCTTGGCAGCCGCAGCTTCTAGCAAGCTGAGCATGGGTTGATCCTGCAGCGCGCAGGAACGGAAGGAGGTGATGTTGAGGAAGGTGACTTCGTCGGCTCCTTCGAGGTAGTATCGCAGGGCGAGGTCTACGGGTTTGCCGAGGTTGCGGACTTTGCGCTTTGATGATGAAGGAGAAGATTCTGTTTGTTGTGTCGTGGGAGTAGCAGGGTCGGCTTTTTCGCGCACGTCGTAGGATTCACCTTTGGTGACGACGAGGTCTCCATCGTCGTTGCTGCGTACGTCGAGGCAGGCGACGATACGTTTTGTCAGGCCGTCTTGGGGTGATGGTGTGGCGACTTGGAGGGGATCGAGGAGAAGACGTTCTTTGCTGGGGTCGATGGTGCCCGGTTGGTTGAGCCATGCACGGAGGAGTTCGAGACCTGCTCGGCCACTCTTCTCTGGGTGGAACTGAGTCGCAAAGACGTTCCCCTTTTGGATTGAGGAGATGAAGACTTCCGAGCCGTACTGGGTGGTGGTCAGCACCCAATCGGCGTGCTTGTCAGGCTGATAAGCTGCACGGTACGAGTGGACAAAGTAGTAGTGACTCATGTCACCCGAGGCGGGATCAGGGAATCCGTACTTGACGGCATCCTGATCACCACCGTCGTTGCGCGTCTTGACCACCTGCGCCGAATTCCATCCCATCTGTGGAACGCTCTTCTTGACCTTTCCATCTTGCTCGTACGCTGAGAATCTGGACACGATACCGGGAACGACTCCGAGACCTTCCACGCCAGGTGCCTCGTCCGACCCTTCGAACAGCGTCTGCAGACCGATGCAGATTCCCATGTACGGCTTGCCGGAAGCGATATACTCCTTCAACGGCTCAGCATAGCCCTTGTCGCGAATTGACTGCATAGCAGGACCGAAGGCGCCTACACCGGGAAAGAGGAGCTTGTCGGCCTTTTTCAGGTCTTCGGGCGATTGAACCCATTTGAACTCGAATCCGAGCTTGTTGATTGAGTTGGCGAGACTGCGCACATTGCCTGCGCCGTAGTCGAGAAGGTACAGCATGGTGCTATGGCTGAACGTGCTCGCGATGAGCCTGGTGAAGGGAAGAGCTCGATGAGGGTGGTGGCGTGGCTGATGCGAGAAGATCGAGCAGTTATAGGTCTTGTCAAAAAAGTGTCGGGCTTCGCTAGCTGAGCAGCGTTGACTCGAAAATGACTCTTTCGTGACTTCTTCCTAAATTGATAGCCGCTCTTTACAGATCGACTGACAGATCGTGGATCGGTCGATGAATTTCTCTCCTCCACAGCAACACACGCGCCGACAACGGTGATGGTCAAAAGATTCGCGTGGGATCGTTCGGCTGCATTCCGGTTTTGCGTGCCGTTGCGGAATGACTAAGTGGCTGCCTCTGATTGATGAGCCCGTGGCAGACACTTTGTAGGGTCCAGTGCACAGAGACGCTATTTCAAACAGTAAGACAAGAAGAAAGATGAGTGATTGATGCTTCCGCTCGTTTCGGCGCAGCTTCCGCAGCTTGAAGCCCGTGCGTGTGTGTGCCTGCTCCACTCGTCATCCTCCATCCGCTCCCTCTCGCATCCTTCGCTGTCACCATCACCATCCTGTCGCAAGTTGCACCCTCAATCTCCGTCTCTTAGTGCTGCGACTGGCATCCCCCTTCCGCATAATGCCGAGCAAGCGAGAGCCTGGCGTAATGCCCGACGCCGAGCATCACACCAAGGACCATGGCAATCACGAGCATCCTCATCCTTCCTTGATCCCGCTTCAATTCCGCAGGCCGAGCGGCGGCCTCGTGAGCATCGTGCAGGCGCTCTCGTCGCTCCTCTTCAAGTTCAGCGTCTACGTTTTCTTGCGCTGGATTCCCACCTCTTTGGCCTACCCCGTCATTCCAACGTTGTACGCCGTGTACGTGCTCACATCCATCTACCGCGACTATACCATCCGCAACGCCATCTCCAGCCATCTTGCCAAAGATGCTGCACGAAGCCTCCAGCAACTCGCAAATAAGGTCGAGGTGACGGATTCCAAGATCCAGTCCAAGTCCACCGCAAAGCCGGTCGAGAACAAACCTATCGGACAAAACGGAGGCACGCCCACCAAGCCCGCATCTTCGTCTGCTTCGTACGCCGATGTGGCAAAAGGCGTCAAAGCCGCTTCTTCATCACAGTCCTCATCTGCTTCGTCGGCTCACTCGGCTGCGGGTACCAAGCTGCGTCGCACCAACCCCGTGGAAATGCTCAAAGCGCTCGTGTTGGGCACCTCGACTCGATCGTCTCGCTTCAACTTTTACGTCGTCTTGGCACACACGCTAGCCTTCGCGCTTTTCCTCGACAGCTTCTTCTCGCCCTACCTTTTCCCGTCTCACTGGGACTACAACCTCAGCTTTGCACGCACCGGTGCTCTGGGTCCCACGTATGCCAAGATTCACGTACGCTACCCACCTCCCGAGTTGCTAGGTGCGCCAAACGCATCCGCTGTACTGTCACCTCAGCTTGTGGACGCTATCGACGCCCTTGCTGTCGACACTGCGCTCAGTTCCGCCACTCACAAAGCTACGAGCAGCCCGCAACCCATTGAGCTGCTCGTCAAGTATCGACGTGCCCTCAACCTTACTCTGGACGACGATGCTCTCCGCTCGACCCCGCGAGCATTTGGCAAGCAGTACCTGGCCAACCACGACAGTCTCTGGCTCAACGGCCCACTCATCACGCTGCGTGCCGAGAACGACTGGACAGCCACCGCGCTCATCGACGAGCTCTGGCCTTCGACCACGTACGAATGGGGTTTGTCGCAATTCCAGCCCGAGCAGCAAGACTACTCGGACGAGCTGCGAGTCATTGAAAAGTTTGTCGCAAACGACGACATCAGCCGCCGCAACTACTTCACCACCTGGCCCGATCCGCGGCTCAGCTCGTACATGCAGTCCAAGACCCTAGGATCGAGAAGCATCGAGCTCGTCAAGGACGGCGACAGTGAGTTGGCCGAGCAAACCAACCCGCTCGAAGACCCAAACCACTTCACCTTTGCATCGACATCGTGTGTCAAACCCGACTTCCCATACCACCCAGCACAGTTCTGGGGCTGGAACTGGTTGCTCAGGCTCGCAGGTATCGGTACGGAGCAAGGTGGTATCACCGAGCGGAACCGCATCCCTGGCTTCGACCTGCTCTACAAGCGAACCGTAGCTGGTCGTGAATCGCATCCCTCGCTGCGCTTCCTATTGCAGCTCGGCGATCTGATCTACGCCGATGTGCCACATTATGGAGGTGCCGAGACTGGAGCCTACCGCAAGCTATACCGCAATCTGTTTGCATCTCAAAGCTTCCGTCGTTTCTTCAAGCACGTTCCCGTGATCGGCATCTACGACGACCACGAGGTGATCAACAACTGGTCTGGCAGGGATGAGAACGACGAAGAGATCGCCGCCTACCCATCAGCCAACACGGCATGGAAGGAATACATTGGCGACGTCAACCCAGAGCCGTTGGAAGCGGGCGAGAACTACTACACGTTCCAATACGGGGAGTCGGCCGCCTTCTTTGTCATGGACACGCGTCGATACCGAACCCACCACACTGCCGACGACGATGAGGACAAGACGATGCTTGGTTACCGCCAGAAGGAGGATCTATACAAGTGGCTTGCAGCGGTCAACGAGACGGCGGCGTTCAAGTTTGTGGTGAGCTCGGTGCCGTTCAACACCCTGTGGGGAGGCGAGCTCGACGTCGACGGGCAGAAGGATAGCTGGGCAGCGTACAACACGGAACGACTCGAGATCGCCCAGGTGCTTCGCTACGTTCCCAACGTGATCGTTCTCAGCGGTGACCGACACGAGTTTGCTGCCGTCAGCGTGCTGGACACTATCACCGAGTTCAGCACGAGCCCGCTCAGCATGTTCTACCTGCCCGTGCGTACGCTTTCGCAAGACCACGGTGACGGCAAGACGGGTGTGGACAAGCTGCTCAAGTATCTGCCCGACGGCAACTACAAGTGGACCGAATTCGAGGTGGATGCGCGCGACCCTTACAAGCCTATGGTGAAGGTGTCGGTGCAGATCGATGGGGAAGAGGCATGGAGGATGACGTACGTGGGCAAGTCGATGCGCAAGTCGCAAGGTCGTGTGGGCGGCTTGGTGCGCACCTTGCTCGAGTCGTTGGGTTTCCGCTTCGATTTCTTCTACAAGGTGTGAGGGAGCTCTCACAGACGGGAACTTTGTAGAAAGACGGCTCGCGGCCGCTGGCAGACAGTCGATGCAGAATGCGCATCCGTGTCGAATCATGTACTGTAATTGTATATTCTTACTCCTTCCGCTACTCAACCATTGCTCAACTCTGTTCCACAGAAGGATGGAGGAGCGAGATTTTTGGTCCAGGTCTGAGCGAACGATACGTGTCGGTCTGACATTTTTGGTCTGAAACAAAAGGGTATTTGCGCGACAAGCTTGACGCGTGCGAGGAATTCAAATAATGCCCACTTGAAATTGAGAGAAAGAGCTGGTCGAATTCAAATTGAGCTCAAAGCGGATGGATCGGGCAGCAGATCCAGCGCGAAGAAACCAACGAGCGACAGAGCTACAGAGCGCGCTTCTGGCTCGTCACGAAGCGACAACAGCTCGTAAACGCAGAGACTGGGCTGCTGCTGTGTCGAGTGCAGGGCGAGACCTTTGTGATTGCAATTGCGGTTGCGACCTTCTCATCTCCCAATCATCACCAACTATCATCCTCTTCGTCTCACATTCTCATCTTCCCCGAACATTGCTTTCTATTAACCAGCATTGCCCGCGCCGACATCAACGCTGGTCAAGACTACCTTTGCTCTCGATTGTAGCACATCGAGCCTGTTCCGGCATCGGCCGTCTCAACGCGTCGACAGCTAAGCTGGTCTGAGCAAACGACGTCCCCGCATCTGCACTGCTTAGCAGACCATCGCCTTCAGCCTGCAGCATTGAACGACCACGCTTCTTCTCGAAACCATGTCGACGCTCAACCTCACGGGTCACCCTGACCCCAAACTGCGCACTGACCCGCTGCTGCTTCAGGCTCTCGAGTCCTATCTGGAGCCCATCAAGAGCGCACTTTCTCAGCAAGGTGTGGAAGCCAGCGTCATCCCCTCGAAATCCGGCTCTCTCTCCGCAATCGACCTCGCAGACCTCGTGTTCCAACTTCAAAATTTCCAGGAAGAATCGCTCGGCGCCAATGCACCTCGCCCGGCCAACCCTACCGCATCCACTTCACAAGCACGACATCCCGTTCGCATTCCTGCAGAACTCTTCCTCCCGACATCTTCACAGCAGAGCACTTCGGTAGCACCTCCAGAGTCGAGCCACCTGCGCTTGCTCTTGCAAGAGGCTCTCGCGTATCTCGCATCCGCTGGCAAACCTACTTGGAACTTTTCCGACCCTGCTCAAAAGGCTGACAATGTTCAGCTCATCGCACACCTCCGTCAGCAACTGGCCAAGACCGGTGCATTGGAACACCCGACCATTGCCGCTTCACCGTCCATCACCGAGGCAGAGGCGGCTGCGCTCAAGCAGATGGCCGAGCAGCTCGAATGCCAGTGGACCGACGACGTTGCTGCTGCATCTCACATCCTCTACCCTTCGGAAGTAACACCTCCATCATCGCCCAAGCTCGGCGAACCCTCGTCGTCGGCGTCCGAGGAATACTTCAGGACCATTGCTTCGAGATCAGGACGTGCTCTCATCCACGTCTGGTACCGACCCGACTCTTACGATACCTGGCTGCCTGCTGCCGATTTTGCCGACCCCGACCCGGCGCCCGAGAAGCGCCTTCCATGGAAGATCGGCGCAAAGTGGCTCCGAGACAGCGTGCGCTTCAACGAGCTCATGAACGCAGAAGATTACGAGCAGGAGGACGCGCTCGAGGCAAGCGCAGCTGCGGCTGATGCCGAGACCGCCGCTGCCACCACTTCCGACGCCACCAAGAGCAAGAAGCGCGGACTGCCCGAAGAGATCACCGACGCTTCCTCGGCTGCGGCTGCTGCCGGCGAGCCCAACAGCAAGCGCATTAAGCTTCTCGTCGCGGCGCGTCCCGTCGGTGCCGTCCCCATCGACCTCTCTGGCTCCCAGCCCATCCCAGGCAAGAAGTACGAGAACGAGGCGGTACCCAGCGGTGTCCTCGGCAACCTGCCGTCCGAGTCCGCCGGTCCCACCAAGCTTGAAGGCGAGAGGCCTGCTGTCCGAGCAGCCAACGACGGTGACGCCACCATGGTCGACGGCACCGCCGACAAGCCTAAGCCCGACGCTGCCGTCGAAGAGCCCACTGAGGCCACTGCAGACGTCAATGCACCCGTCATCCAGCCCGATGCTGCCGCTGTGGAACAGCAGCGCATCCGCGCAGAAGAGATCGCCAAAAAGTACCTGGCTTCACAGACACAGGAAGTCATCATTCCTTCCTACTCGACCTGGTTCGACATGTCGACCATCAACGCCATCGAGAAGCGATCCTTGCCCGAGTTCTTCAACCACAAGAACCGCAGCAAGACACCCAGCATCTACAAGGACTACCGTGACTTCATGATCAACACCTACCGTCTCAACCCCAGCGAGTACCTCACTTTCACCGCTTGCCGAAGGAATTTGGCCGGTGACGTATGCGCCATCATGAGGGTTCATGCTTTCCTCGAGCAGTGGGGCCTCATCAACTACCAGATCGATCCCGAGACGCGACCTGCCACGTTGGGCCCCCCTTTCACTGGTCACTTCCGTGTGCTCGTCGACACGCCTCGTGGTCTGCAGCCGCTTCACCCTGGTGCCCGTGTCAATCTGACCACCTCGGCTTCTGCTGATGGTGGTGCTGCCGCTGCTGCCTCTGCTGCTGCGGGAGGTGAGAAACCGGACATGAACCTCGAGCTGCGAAAGACCATCTTCCAGTCCACCATGAAAGGCTCCAAGCCCATCGACCTCGTTGAAGCCAACTCGCTCGCTGCGCAGGCCGACGCTGCCGTTGCCGGTGGTGCTGGCGGTGCGCCTCGCTACACATGCGACACCTGCGGAAGCGACTGCACGCGTGTACGATACCACAGCATCAAGGCCAAGAACTACTCGCTCTGCCCGTCCTGCTACCTCGAAGGTCGCTTCCCGAGCTCCATGTACTCCGGCGACTTTGTCCGCATGGAAGACTCGGTGCTCAAGCAGACCGGCGGTGTGACCGGCGGTGCGTCCGGTGCGCAGGACGACTGGACCGACGCCGAGACGCTCCGACTGCTCGAAGGTCTCGAGATGTTTGACGACGACTGGTCGGCCGTCTCGAACCACGTCGGTACGCGCAGCCGCGAACAGTGCATCACCAAGTTCATCCAGCTGCCGATCGAGGATGGCTTCCTGGACGGTGCTTCGCAGGCGGATCTCGGACCGCTGCAGTACGCACGTCGCGACCAGGTGGACAAGCTGGGCAAGCCCATCGTTCCGTTTGCCCAGGCTGACAACCCGGTGATGAGCGTCGTTGCCTTTCTGGCCAGCGCTGTGAACCCGGCTGTTGCGGCTGCCGCTGCTCAGAGCGCGCTTGGCGAGCTTACCGACAACCTTCGCAAGAGGGCCGGTCAGGAGAAGTCGAGCGACGACGCGGAGAAGAGCAAGGAGAACGGCGAAGCGACGCACGCCGCCAACGGCGACGCTATGGATGTCGACGGCGAGCAGGCCAAGTCAGCTGCTGCTGCCGATGCTACCACCACCGCAGCAACCTCGGACGACACGCTCGCCGTCGATGCCACCAAAAAAGCCGTGCCGCGCAACGCCGTCGAGCGAGCCGCTGCCATCGCGCTCGGTGCTGCCGCCGCGAAAGCGCACGTGCTCGCCTCGTTCGAGGAGCGCGAGTGCCAGCGTCTCGTAGGCCAGGTGATCGAGGCGCAGCTCAAGAAGCTCGAGCTCAAGATGAGCCAGTTCGAGGAGCTCGAATCGCTGCTCGAGGCCGAACGCCGTAGCGTGGAGGCGGGACGTCGACAGCTGTACGCCGATCGACTGGCGGTTCAGAAGCAGCTGGCGCTGGTCAACGAGCTGCTGCAGAAGGCGGCGCAGGCGCCGGAGAAGGTGAGCCAGCAGGAGCTGGTCAAGGCGACGAGCGCGGCGAACGGGTTGCCGCAGCAGGGGCCGGTGGTGAGGGAGGCGAGTGTCGGTGGCGCTGCGCCTGGTGGAGGAAATGTCGCCATGATCGGTTAGGTTTTGTAAGAGTTGGTTTCGGTCTTGAAATGTATGAATGGTTTCTCTGAGCGGAGAGCGATGTGTGTCCGTACGGACGGCGTTGAGCGAGTGTAGACGATCATCTCAATGTTTTCAGCTGCGGAAGTTTGAACAAGTTAGGAACCACTGGTGTCAAGTTGAGCAGAACACAGACTCTTCGAGAGGTTCAGCGAGATGCGGTCGTTCAACACACACGACTGAAGTTTGGTTTTACGTTTTCTGATGTATTGCGCCCAGACTATGTGATACGACGACGAGAAAGGAAGTGTGAGAAGCTTGGGGGGAAGGATTTAGTGGTGTTCGTCGTGGTGGTCGTCGCCGTGGCCGTGGTGACCGTCCCATGGGTGTTTTAGGCCCTGCAGGATGGAGCGAGAGAGGAAAAGGAGGAGGCGTCAGTTTCTGAGTTTCTAGGTGGATTGTTCCGATGAGAGATGATGGGGTGGGCTTTGTGACAGATCCCTCCCAGTCAATTCGAGAAGGTCAAGACGCAGACGAGCCATCTCGCACCTCCTCGAGCGACACATCGTTAACTCGCCATCAATCGCTTCCTGCCTCTACCATGCAGCCAGACATCTCCTCTTACACCAGCAATCCTTCTCCCTCCCGCCCACTTTTTCCCTTCCCCGCGCAACACCCCCCTCCCAACACATCCCCATCATCCTCGCGACTCCCCAAAAATTCAGAGTCCAAAAACTTACCAGCAGAACCGCACCGTCCTGTTTAGCCCTGTAGAAGATCCAGAACCACATGGTGGCACCCAACAGCTTGGCACCCCATCTGTGCTTGAACGCCGGTTGGTGCGGTGCGAACCCGGGGGTGGGTTTGTACCATCTTGATGTTGATGTTGATGCTCCTGCTCCTGCCATTGTGTGTCTGTGTGTCTGTAGCTCGGAAGAAAGAGACGTAGTGAGTGATTTGAAATCTTGCGGTAGAGGGCAGAGAGAAAAGGAGAGGCTTACGATGGTGAGATCCGAAGGGGGGAAGGATGTCGGATGATGAGGAGAGAAGGGGTAGGGTGGAGATGTTGCGGTGTGAGTGGGTGGTGGTGTGAACGCGGAGTGGATTTGAAATCGTCGGTTCCGATTTTAATTAGAACTGCCGGAAGGATGCTGCGATCAAACACGATGTAAATTTCTTGAACCTTCTTTGGATGGTTCGCTTTTCGCACTTCTCATCCGAACCGACGTCGAGCGGACTGTTGCACGCACACACACAAGATGTCTTGGGTCACAACATATACTGGCATTGCAAAGGTGTCTCTCAGAATCGTCTCAGCGCACACCTCGTCCGGTACATGCGAACAAGAGCACGTAACGCCGCACCAACCTCGTCACCCAGTCCTCGCCCAAGCACCCCGCTCAACGCGGATCGCTTACCTGTTCTTTTCGTCGAGAGAAACAGAGAGACACGACAGGGAGGGTCTTACCCGCACCTTTGTAACCGCCTTCTTGCTCGCTCCCAAGCCCCGGACATATGTTCAGAATAAAAAGGTTTTATCGCCAGAAGATTCGCTTCCACGTTGGGACCACGAATCCGTAGTCCGTGCTTGACTCTATATATAATGTTTGTTCATCATTGTATATGCGCGGGAGTTTGGGAGCTGAGGCTGCGGCGGTGTCGAATAAGGTCTCTCTCTCTCTGTGTTTTGTGTGTTCTCTCGAGTACTGGATGCGATGCGGTTCGGGTGGGGTTGGTGAAGACGTGTTGGGGTTGAAGTTGGCGATGCAGGTGGTCACTGGCAGAGGTAGGATCGGATGAGTGGATGATAGGAAAGCACAGTCGATTAAACACGAAACGTCGGGTATGGTTGAATGGTAGATATTGCTGTTGTGGTACAGGTCTGTTGATGGAGGTGGTGGTGTTCAAAGAAGAAGAGCAAGGAGGATTGGTTGAGCATTTCTGATGGGAAAAAAATTCTGGCTTGCTCCGGCAATCACGAAATGTCAATCATATTCAGTGTTAGAGTGAGAAAAAGGTGATCGGGAAGCTATAGCGAGTCAAATGACCTAACACTGACCAAATCCTTCGTTCGGTTCCAGCAATTTGGGGCGAGTAACTTTTACCCCAACTTCTCTCTCGGTAGCTTCAAGACAGACAAGACAGCCTCCCGCATCGCTCGAAACACTCGTACACTCCTTTGTGCTTTGCTACGCCTCGTGAAAGGGAATGCGCTGCCCTCTAATACAGCCAATGGTTTGGCTAAGACTCTGATGTGATGGATGAAGTGCTAGAACGGAAAGCTATGCTCCACGGCTGGGATGGAACAGAATTGAGAAGGACTGATATCGATGGGTGATGCTGGCCCCAGCCGGAGCGGTTCAATTTCGGCGAAATTGAAGGTCAAACATGACCTTCCTAGACGCACGCGGCACTGGAGCCTACGGACACGCGACGGATGGATCCGAACCTCAAAAGCGGATCGATACGAAAAAAGGACACACACAGCGGAGCGGCAAGTCCGAATTTCCATCGGTCAAATATCGGCCTCAAGGGTCGCCATGGCCAGCCAGACATCGTATGCGCGCTGTGTTTTTTGATGATTTTTGAGAAGAAAAAACTCTCCTGGTTGCAGAGGGAGAGAGGAACGAAAAAGTTGAGCTTCTAACGGCGTTGATGAAATTGAGGACGGCGCACTGTGCAGCAACAGCGTGTTCCTTCGGCTGCTGCCTGGGTAGTGCGCAATCGAGGTGTGTCGAGCCAACATCGTCTCGGGACTCGTCTTCTCGAGCTAACCTCCATCCTATCATCCCCTTCCCTCTCTCATCGTCGTCAGGCATCAACTGGTACGTACTCACTGCTTCGCGGTCGATCAAGCTCACCGTCCTGAAGCAAAAGCTGACCTTGGCTTCCCTCGCGCTCTCCAGATCACGATGTCCTCCTTCGCTCGCAACGTCCTCCGCACTGCGGGCAAGGCCAAGAGCCTCCCCGCCTACTCTCGCAACGCCATCCCTTCCTCCTCGCGCTTCGTTCAGCTCACCGCCGAAGCATCCCGCCCTCAGCAGGATCTTCCCGAATCCAAGTCCGAGAAGTTCAAGGTCGACCTCAACGCCGACTCCTTCAAGGGCTACAAGTTCGACGTGCCCAAGCTCGAGTGGGAGACCTCCAAGGATGAGCTCGTCCACCTCTACGCCGAGATGGTCAAGATGCGAAGGATGGAGATGGCCGCGGATCAGCTGTACAAGCAGAAGCTCATTCGTGGGTTCTGCCACTTGGCCATCGGTCAGGAAGCCGTGGCTGTGGGAATGGAGGCCGGTATGAAGCCCTCGGACAAGCTCATCACTGCGTACCGTTGCCATCCCTTCACCGTGCAGAAGGGTGGTTCGATCAAGAGCGTCATTGCTGAGCTCTTCGGACGCGAGGCAGGTATCTCCAAGGGAAAGGGTGGTTCGATGCACATGTTCACCCCGACCTTCTTCGGTGGTAACGGTATCGTGGGTGCCCAGGTGCCCGTCGGTGCTGGTATCGCTTTTGCCCAGCAGTACATGAACTCCGGAGACGCTACTTTCGCCATGTACGGTGACGGCGCTTCCAACCAGGGTCAGGTCTTCGAAGCTTACAACATGGCCAAGCTCTGGAACTTGCCCTGCGTGTTCGTCTGCGAGAACAACAAGTACGGCATGGGTACCTCGGCGGAACGTTCGTCCATGAACACCCAGTACTACACCCGCGGCGACGTCATCCCCGGTATCCAGGTCAACGCCATGGACGTCCTCGCCGTAGCAGCAGCCACCAAGCACGCCTCCGAATTCACCCTCGGCGGCAATGGTCCTCTGCTCATGGAGCTGGTCACCTACCGATACGGTGGTCACTCTCTCTCCGACCCCGGTACCACCTACCGCACGCGTGACGAGATCCAGACCATGCGCTCCTCGTCCGACCCCATCCAGGGCTTGAAGACCAGGATGCTCGACTGGGGCGTCGTCGAGGAGGCCCAGCTCAAGAAGATCGACAAGGCCGCAAAGGAGGAGGTCGACCAGGCCGTCGAGGAGGCAAAGCAGAGCCCACAGCCCAAGGAGGAGACCCTCTGGACCGATATCTACTACCCCGGTACCGAGCCTGATTGGATGCGTGGTAGGGACCGCACTGAGATCCACCGTTACCGTTGAGGGCGTAGGTGTCGCTCCAGCGACGGGACTGTTTAGGTGGTGATTGACTTTTTTCTGTTGCAATATCATTGTGATTCATTTGTGCTTTCTCTCATCTGTGACTTTGTGGTCAAGCGGCGGGAGTGAGCTGCAAACTGCTCTACATGTGACATGCGGATGTGATCGCATTGCAAGGACAAGCACACGAGGTGAAAACCGCCAACGTCTAGTAATACAGCTTGAGCAGATCCAACGCTTTCCTCGCGGTATCCGCCGTACCCGACGCACCGGCCGACTGCGAAGTCTTTACGATGATCGAGTTAAGCAGTGCGAACAATCTCTGCACCTGTACGTTGGTCAACGAAACCAGATCGGTTGCGAATGCGCTTCCTTTGGCACCACTGTTGGCACCCGAAGTAGTAGAGAGCTCGATCCACGTCCTCGCAAACTCGACCATTTCCGCCTGTAGATACGACTGACCCTCAGCAGTGTTCCACGGTTGAGGCCTAGTCAAAAGAGCAGACTCCAAAATGTCTAGGATCAACTCGGGCGCTCCTGTTGCCCTCAACATCGTCTGACTCGCCCAACCTTCCGGAATATCAACCGCGCCCTGATCGTCCTCATCCGTCCTCCTACGGAATCCAGCAGGAATGCTGTCCTCCGCACCACCATCGGACGAGCGAGTCTGCTCAAACCCATATCTCAACAGCAGATCAAAGACGTTGTCGATCGGACATGCCACTTCGCTCCTGTCCAACCGCGTAAACAGCTCCACCGTCAACCCGCTGATGGCCTTGTACGCTTCGTCCGCGCGACTCCTTTCGTTTTGCCTCGAGATGAGTGCGATCCAGAGCTCCGAGACGAGCGCGACGTCATTCAATTCGGCAGATGCGATCATCGCGAGCTGCTCTTCCAGCAGCTCGAACGGTTCAGCCAGGTTCTTGTACAGCGTCGACAGGTCGAGAAGCTCTTCGTTGAGCCATTCGATCGAGTCGGAGAGAAGGGCGGATCGTTCAGCGTCCAATTCATCCGGTCCGATCTGCTGCAAGGACTGCAGCACACGTGCCTGGATCTGCGCCACTTCCAGCGAGTCCTCCGCCTGCGAGAGGAACGTCACCACATCGTTCGCCTCGACGTGAGACGGAGAGACCGACTTGGCATTCCCCACAGCCAACGCGAGGTACTCGATTCTCTCGCGCAGATCCAACACGAATTCCTTCGAGTGCGCCAAAGCATCCAACACCTGCGCAGCAGCAAAGTACTCGCCGTGACGAACGTAAAACTGCCACAACAAATTACGCAAAGTACGCAGGAACGCGGCATCGTGACCCTTGACACCCGCCGGCCGCTTGACGAGGAACTGCTCCAGATACGGCGTGCGCATCGACAGCAGCTGGTCGGTCATCTTGCGTTCGATCAACCAGCCGTACATGCATTCGTGGAAGAGGGCGTCTTGCGAAGCTTCGGCGCGCGCGTAGGCTTCGGTGCGTGCCTTGTCGCGGGTGCTGATGGCGAGTCGTACCTGGGCTTCGTCGCCTTCGAGGTTGTAAGCGGCGTCGAGACGCTCGTCGAGTTGCTGCAGAGTCTCGAACACCAGCTGGTAGGCTTGCTTGAGTCGTTCTGCCACTTCGCGTCGTGCTCGGTGCTCGGGGCCGTCCGGACCGCCTTCCGCGAGGTACGAAGCAGCAATTCCCGCAGGATCCCACTCGGCAGCACATTGCAAGGCGAGCTCGATCGCACCCGTAGCGTAGCCGAGCGATCGATAGTCCTGGCAGATACCGCGCAGCTTCTCCACCGATAGCTGGCTCGCACCCTTGGCCAGCAACTTCTGGCTCATTCGTAGATTGTCCAGCTTGTCCTGCTCGGACCGCGTCTCTTTGGCTCGACGGATGCACTCGGTAGCCTTGTACTGTCGCACATCGTCCGCGGAGCAGAAACTTCCACATCGAGCCTGAAGCGCATCAGCAACAGCGTCGATGCTGACCTGAGCACCAATGCGCGCCTCAATGAGGGCAGTGACGAGCTCCTTGGAGGCGCGCTTGCCTTCCTCCGAGGTGATCAGCTGACCGAAGCGCAGATTCGCGATGACAGTCTTGGCTTCGGGAGAGCACGAATCGATCAAGGGCTTGAGACCATGGTCGATCAGGAAGAGCATGAAGTTGGTTGCCTCTGTCGCTCGCGAGACGAGCGCCTTGAGTTTGCTGAAGCTCTCCTGGTCTAGCTTGGCAGCACGTTCTTGGTCGTAGCCGACGTTATTGACGAAGCTGCGGTTGGCCGCAGATGAGCCGCCGAGACCGAACAGCTTTGCGCTCTGCTGCATAAAGTCGTGGAGCGGTACGAGGTCTTGAAGCGTCTCTTCGAGATCCTCCTTTCGAAGCGGCAGCTTGGAGCCGGTGGACTGACTGGACACCGAGCCGGCAGGGCGGTAGCTGGTGAGTGCGCTGCTTGATGCTGGCGTTGCGGCAGGCTTGGCCCCTGGCTTGGCCGGCTCAGGAGGCATGATCGCGCGATCCCAAACGCGTTTGAGGATGCAGGCAATGTACAGAGCCAGACCGTCGTGGCGCGACGTTCTCGGTGTAGACAATGCCGCCGATACGGTGGTGTCGGCAGGCCACGAGCCGTACTGGCTGAAGAAGACTCGAGACGCAAGTGCCACCACCTCTTCCGAGATGGTCTGTGCGAGCCCTGCCGGCACTCCTCCGGAAGAGCCGATGGTGACGCGAGGAGCGGCCACCTGAGAATTGTGCGCGGCGACGGCGAGGGCTGTCTCGCATGCTTCGATGGAGCCATACGAGCCAAAGAATTGCACCATGGCAGCGCTGTTGACAGCAGCGCCAGATTCGAGCAGGCCTCGTAACGTGTCAACCGGGCGGCGTTCAACAAGCTCGGTGAGGCCATTGTTGTCGAGCACAAGGAAACTGCGCGGCGCTCGGAGGGCCTGAGCGTAGGTTGGTCGTACCAGCTCGCCGTTGTCGGTGATCTGAGGAGGTTTGCGAGAGGGAGGCGCCTCGGCGAACACTGGCGTGCTGAGTGCCAGTTCGAGGTCGATGAAGGTAGCCTTTTCGACGGGACCTGTGGTGGTGGAGTTGGCATTGAGCGCCGGTGTCACGCAGCAGATTTGGCAAGGGAGGTTGTTATAGTTGAAGCCCATCATAAAGACATCGCCGGCGTAGAATACGGATGAGACGGCTCTGGTGATGGTTTGCTGCTGTACGAGTTGCTGTTGCTGCTGCGGAGCCTGTTGTTGCAAGTAGCCTCCAGAAGCCGACGCGGCCGCAACACCCGGAGGTTGCTGGAGCGCTGGAGGCGCGCGAACGGTGATGGCAGGCTCGGAACGGCCCTGGAAATTGTCGAGGAAGATGCGGTAGCCACGATCGGTGACAGCAAGCAGAACCACATTGAAGCGAGCCTCACGCTCGACAGGTCCGATCCACACGATCGAGCCGACATCGTAGCGCGCATGTGGAGTGCCTTGCTGTCCCGACGTCCCGACGGTCTGACCGCGCCTTTCGGGTGCTGAAGAGGGATCCTTGGATGGTAGGCTGAACACCTCGATCAAGTCACCTTGACGAAGCGTGTACACGAGCTGGCGGGCGTTGTCGACCGTGATGTAGAGCAGCTTCTTTTCGGCCTTGACAAAGGTGGGCAAGAGGTTCGAGAGGCGCGGGCTGGTGATGTTGCGCAGGTAGCACTTGCTGGTGAACCAGCCTTCGTTTCGCTGGTAGACGAGCTCGTAAAGGCAGTTGTCGGAACCAGTAGCAAAGATGCGACCACTGTCGGTACCCGTGAGATTGTCGAGGACGACGCCGTTTGTGTTGGCGTTCATTCCCGCCTCGAGCACCTCCACCTTTGAGTGATCGCCATTCTGGGTATACGAGAGGCCGAGCACCTTGACATACTTGCCTTCACGGACCGAAGCGCCGACGCTGAGCACCAGCACATGAGTGACGATGTCGGCAAACACACCTGATCGTACCGGTACTACGCTCGCAGCAATGACGATCTGATCTTCAGGAACGCAGTAGAATTCGAAGGCAGCCTGACCCTCGAGGTAGGACCAGAGGTAGACCTTGTTGTCGACGGTGATGCAAGCTCTACGGATCGATGGAAAGAGGGATTGTGTAGCTGTCGGACTAGCGCTTCTGATGCCGGTGAATACGTCTGGCGGGATCGGAAGCGTTCTTGACTTGTCAAACCCGACCCATGGGTCAAGACGGTGCTGTTGATAGGGTGCGTCGCGTGTCGGTGTACGTTGCTTGACTTCTGGTAGGGCGATGCGACCCTGTTCGCATCGTCGGAAGGTCTCCTCTGCTTCACGCAGGGCCTCCAACGAGTGTGGATCGGCTGGCATGGTGGCGAACTGACGCTGTCGGTGATGCCAGCACCCTCCTCTGGGTGTGCGTTCGGAAGAGGACGAGCGCAGCCGTTCTGGCTGGACGATGTCGAGCGCGAGCGAGCGTCGCTTCCGGGTTCTGCTGACACTTGGTGCGACGCTTTGCGGCTCAAAAGAATAGGAGTGAGGCTGAGCGGGAGTGAATCGAGCTGGTGGATGTAAGAAAGCGCTCCGTGACGTTGAAGAAGAGGACAGAGGTGTCACTAAAAAAGTGGATGCGGATCCATCATTGAGAATTTCCATTTCTCGACGTTTACGTTTGATGAGAGCGCTGCCCTGTGCAACCGCCTCTTTTTCTCATGATCGGCCCTTTTTCCTAGTTTAGATCGGTGATGCACCACTCATCACGCACGTCTTTCCAGTCGCGCGTCGCGTTGAGCTGAGCTGCTGTGGAAATTTCAATAGTCGAAGTTCTCAAGACCAACACCACGCTGCAACCTCTCCACACGGAGGGGCCGAAGCTCTGTGTGGCAGTCTACTGCAGCGAGGACAGCCAGTAAATGGAACTCGAAGGCGCAGCTTAGTCCTCGACCTCTCTCAATCACCACCACCTACTGCTCCCTTCCTCGATTCAAGTCTACCACAGCTCCGTCAACGCCGGACTCTACACAAGATGTTCCGAACGGCAGCACCTCCCTCGGTGCCATCGAGCTTTGGCAATGTATCCAGCGCCACGGGACACGCAAGCACTTCTGCCTCGGGATCCGTCGCACATCACCACACGAACAAGGCGCTTGCACGATACCCGCACCGACTCAACTTCTATGCAGTTCCTCCCATCCACGAAGTCACCATAGAGCAGTTCGAGTCGTGGGCCATCGACCGTCTCAAGGTGCTCGCCGAAATCGAGTCGTCCCAAGCTCGCAACCGCACCTATGGCGAGACCAAGGACGCCGTAAACGCGCTCGCCAAGCGCCTTCTTCCGCTCAATGCCAACACCGCCATCAAGACCACCGACCTGCTCGCCGAACGTCTCAAGGATCACGTCTCTCACTTTGTGCTCCGTCTCGCCTTCTGCCGCAGCGAAGATCTGCGACGCCGCTTCGTCAAGGCTGAATCGCTGCTCTTCCGACTGCGTTTCGAGACGGACGATGCGATCGAGCGAGAGAGCTTCATGCGCGAGCTCAAGCTCGATTGGCAGCCTGTCTCTGCAGACGAGAAGAGGATGTATCGCGATCAGCTCGTGGCTACGCATCCCAAGATGGCCTCCACCTTTGAGAGCGAGACATTCTTCAAGGTGGACTGGACTCGTGTCACTGATCTCGTCGAGAAGAGGAAGGTGTTCATGCGAGCAGGTCAAGCATGGGTGCCCATCAAGGAGCAGTCCAGTCTCGTCCTTGCCGAGTTTCAATCGCGTCTGCTCCGCGATCTCGAGATGACCGCTCGAGCCCTCCCACGCCTGGACGAGGACGACCGTCTCTTGCCCGTCCTCTCGCACCTGAGCATGGGCTTCCTCGCTGGCATCTCGACCGACTACACGGGATCCAGCATTACAGCAGACGGCAGCGTCTCCGTCACAGCTGGCATGGTCGACGCCTTGGTCAAAACCCACGCTCCCATGTGCATGAAGAACCTCCACAATACCCTCACCGCTACGGGGCATCTCAAGCACTATGGTCGATTGCAGTACAACCTCTTCCTCAAGGAGCTTGGCCTACCCGTCGAAGAGGCGCTCGTCTTTTGGCGACGAAGCTTCAAGAACATGACCGACGACAAGTTCAACAAGGAGTACCGCTACAACATCCGACACGGCTACGGTCTAGAAGGTCGACGAATGAACTACCCGGCCAAAAGCTGCGCTCGTATCTTGACCCAGGATCAACCGGGACCGCAGGACTCGCACGGATGTCCCTTCCGTCACTTTTCCACCACGAACCTTTCCACGGCTATGGTGCAGCACTACGGCCTCAACCAGGCCGAGCAGTCCGACATCCTCGCCTCGGTCAAGCAGGGACACTACCACGTCGCCTGCACGCGCATCTTTGAGATCACCCATCAGCGACAAGGGATCAAGAAGGGTCAGGGACTCGATGGACGAGGTGAGACGGTCACCCACCCCAACAGGTACTTTGAGAGCAGCTGGAAGCTCGCCCAGTCCGAAGGTGATGGCCCAGGCGCAGATGCTAGTCAGAGAAGCGATCCAGATCACGAGATGGAGAACACACAGCACGAGAGTTCACCAGAAGCATCCCGTCCAGAGCAGCCTCAAACAGCAGCAACAGCAGCGGATGGGATGGATGAGTCCTAGCTCGTCAAATCTCTTTGTCCGTCATTGTAAAGCATTCTTGTCTTGTTCGTCGATACCATCTCAATGCATCTCACCTTCATCGTCTTTTCGATTGCGGTCGCTAGCATTTGCTGTGAGAAAAAGCAAAACAAATGCACTGGGTCAGCTAGTGCAGATCAAACAAGACCGAACAAAAAGAAAGGTTTGAGGTGGTCCCAGATGCGCAGCTTTCAAGCAACTCCAAGTGAAGTGAATGCTCCCTATCCACCTTGTAACCCGCCGGATACGTGCAGCTGAGGATCAGTGTGTGAAGTGCGCGGGCGACCGACTCCTTCGAGCCCGAAGGCTGTTGACTCCCAAATCAATGGGTCTCCACACTGGCTTACTTGCTGAGCAGGCATCCACTGCTGGACGCGTGCGTGAGACAGCAGCTCCTCAACCATCCGACGGAAAGGCTAACACTAATGGGGCGCGCTTCGGCAAAGACCTCATTCCAAGGTTGCACCCATAACAGGTGAGAAGAACAAGGGTAGAAGGGCGTGACCAGATGACAGTATGGGTGTTTGCGTCTTGCAAGGGTCGTCAGCTGGAATTCCCGAATTGACGGGCAAAAGCGGTCGCAGGTGACTCGGGGCCGCAGAGTCACTACTCTAAGGCACGACTGCAACGCTTGATTTTCAGAAGAAATTTCGAATTGCAAAAATGAACACAAGCTTGTGTCGCTCTGGCTCTGCAACGAGGAAGAAGATCAAGAAAAGAGTGTGCAGGTCCAACGATGCAAACAGCAGGGCAGGCACGGACGACATATGTTGCGTGCAGCAAGCATAGTTTGGGGTGCGGGTGGAGAATAAGCCAAGCTCGCACTGCGGACTCGATTCAAGGAGTGCGGGATCGTCGCGGATCCTCCTTCCCTTCCTGGGGTTTCATCTCTCGGCATCGATTGATCACCAACCCTGTTTCCCTCGCTGGAAACGGCCACCAACCCTCTATACATCAACCATGGCTGCCATGCCAAAACCCTCCGACTCCAAGACGGGCGGCAAGGCCACCGTCTTGCTCGGCTCCCAGTGGGGTGACGAGGGCAAAGGCAAGCTCGCCGATGTGCTCAGCGGTCAGATGGACGTCTGCGCTCGATGCGCCGGCGGAAACAACGCCGGGCACACCATCGTCGCCGACGTCAACGGCGTCAAGACCAAGTTCGACTTCCACCTGCTGCCGTCGGGTCTCGTCAACCCTCGCTGCGCCGGCTTCATCGGCTCGGGTGTCGTGGTGCACGTCCCTTCCTTCTTTGCCGAACTCGACACCATCCAGAAGAAGGGCCTCAACTGCGACGGCCGTCTCTTCATCTCTGATCGTGCCCACCTCGTGTTCGACTTCCACCAAGTCGTCGACGGTCTGAAGGAGGTCGAGCTCGGCGGAAGCAGCATCGGCACCACCAAGAAGGGTATCGGTCCGGCCTACTCTTCCAAGGCTTCGCGATCGGGTCTACGAGTCCACCATCTTTACGATCCGGAGCTCTTTGCGTCCAAGTTCCGCAAGCTCGTCGAGGGCCGCTTCAAGCGATACGGTCACTTTGAGTACGACACCGAGGGCGAGATCGCTCGCTACCGTGCCTTTGCCGAACGACTGCGCCCTCACATCGTCGACGGTGTCACCTTCATCCACACGGCCTTGGCGCAGAACCGCAAGGTGCTGGTCGAAGGTGCCAACGCTCTGTTCCTCGATATCGACTTTGGTACCTACCCCTTCGTCACCAGCTCGTCGACTTCGATCGGAGGCGTGCTCACTGGTCTCGGCATCCCGCACACCGCCATTGGCGATGTCATCGGTGTCATGAAGGCCTACACCACGCGTGTCGGCATGGGACCGTTCCCCACCGAGCTTCACGAGGAGGTTGGTCACCACCTGCAAGAAGTGGGAGCCGAGTACGGCGTCACCACGGGCCGACGTCGTCGCTGCGGCTGGCTCGACCTGGTCATGATGCGCTACTCGTGCCTCATCAACGGCTACTCCAGCCTCAACCTGACCAAGCTCGATGTGCTCGACCAGCTCAAGGAGCTCAAGATCTGCGTCGGTTACGTCGTCGACGGCAAGGAGCTGCCCAGCTTCCCTGCCGACCTCGAGGTGCTGGCAAAGGTCGAGGTGCAGTACAAGACGCTGCCCGGATGGCAGCAGGACATCTCCAAGGCCACCACCTGGGAAGAGTTGCCAGAAAATTGCCGCAACTACGTCGAGTTTATCGAGCAGTTCCTCGGCGTCAAGATTGAGTGGATCGGCGTCGGCCCTGCTCGTGAGTCGATGATTCACCGTGCGTGATCTGCCTCGGTCTCAAAGCTTTCCCTTGTGTACGCACTTGCTGCGTTGTTTCAATAGAATCAAAATATGTTTTGTTTGACTTTGCAAGCTGTGATTCGGCGTCGAGCGGTCGAAACCATCCTGAAAACTCTCAGATGCCTCCGCAGCATCGTGACCTGGTCGTGGATCGGTCTCGGAGCGAGTTCAGTCCAGGACCTGCCGAACCATGTCGTCTGCAAGGAAATATTTTTGTTTCTTTGCCTTCATCGAATGCTGGCAAGAAATGGTGGCCGAGAAAAGTTGCCTTTTATAAGCATGTGTGATGTATAAGCCTAACAAATATCCCCAGACAGACGTGCTACCCGGCCGGCATTTGCTGAAAGTCGGAATCTGAAGGGGAATCTTTTATCGATCGGTCAGAACCGGAATTGACTCAGCCAGTCAGCCAGCCAGCCAGATGGTGGCTCCCTGCCGTCAAATAGGTTTTGAAGGCCGAGAATCTCACCGACAGGGTTCTCGACACTCTGGTCTCGCGGGTAACGTCGACGAAGCCCGCACTCGGCCGCTGTGCAACCACAACCTCAGCGCTCTCCCTTTGCGTCGAGCTTGTGCTTCTGCTCGACTCGACTGTCTCGGTGGGCCAAAGACGGAGCAATGATCGACGTGTTAGACCCTCAACTCGGCAAAGGGCGCATTGTTTGCGGTAAGCTGGACGGTCATCTTTGTGGCGACGAAAGGATGGATGACTCGACGCCGTCAGTGGCCGTGCGGGATCTCCACCGAGGCAAAAGCGAGATGATGGCGGCCGGCCAAGTCCGCGGAAAAAAGAGAGTCACCGGGTGCTGGCTGTTTCCTGGTAGAGCTCGTCGGCCGAGTGCTGATGCCGCGGCCTCGACTCGAGGCGAGAAGAAAATGGAAAAAGTGGACCCTTTCTTTTTTCGAAGATGCGAAGATGAGAAGATGAGAAGATGCGATGAGATGAAAGGCAACAATCTGATTGGCTCGATTAGAGTTGTGCATGATCTAATTCTCCATCTCTCGCGTCAATTTACAGACTCCACCGCCTGCCAAATACCATACATTTCCATTTTTGCGGCAGCAGCTGGCACAGAGACCTGGAAAAAACAAAATATTATTGAAAGGTGACGGGCCATGCACAAATAAAGTTCTGCTTCTTGTGACCCTTCTGGCTCGGGCTGCATTCGCCTTTTGCTTTGCCGGTCAAGAAAAAGGTGCCCGGACCTGGCCTCCGCCTTTTCTTTCAATAATTTGTCCTTTTGTCCTGTGGTCGGATGCAAATGGATCTGATCTGATTGGATCGCGGCCAAAAGCACGACCGCGCACCGTGCAGCCTAGCAAAGCGGGGTCGAGATTCGTTGAAAAAAGCAATCCGCGAGGTCCCGCAACCTCCGTCTGTCCAATCGTATACGTTTGCTTTGTGTGCTGACCCTTTTGTTTGTGCAATGTGCAGTCCGGCTTTCTTCTCTCGTGCGTATTGCCGTCTCTCTTCCCAGCAACTACAGGCACATGGTTCCTGTTGAGTCACCCGTCTCAAGCGTGCATCCTGGTGACCGTGTTTCGGATTCATTCCGACTTGTGACCCGCAAGGCAGCGACCTGTGGATGTCATTGCGACTACAATCAGAAAGATCGGCCTCGACCCTTGAGTTGAAAGATCAGCTTTTTTCCCCTTTTTCTTTTTCCCCACTGATCCGCTAGCCTAAGCCCGACCCCACGCCGAGAAGATCACAATTCTCCATCATCCCATTGGACCTGAGTTAGTATCCTTCCCGCACCATCATCCTCTCCGCATTCGTTTTCGCCTTGTCGCCATCACACACAGCGACAATCTCACTCTTCGAAACATCGCTTTTTCCTGTGCAACACGTCATTGAAGTCAGGTCATAAGCCAACCTGTCTCCTTTGTAGTCAAGCCAACCCACCAAAGCCAATCTTTCGATCTACCAAAAGTCGCCCTCGCCCCGGTCGCAGGCACACCCGTCGTCCGACAACCTCTCACAACGCCCTTACACGACTTAGGATCTTGTAGCAAAGGTAAGTGGGTCTCTCACATTCGCACGACCATACAGCGGGTATCAACATGAATTCGGAACCAGACAGGCAGTCGTGGGCGCATCTTGTCGACACACTTCCAACCTTCCAGGGCAGAAAGCCACGTCATTTGATGATCCAGTCAGCGGCTCTGGGCAGCATCAGCGGCACACAAGCTACAACAGGCGAGGCTCTTGCAAGAGTCTACGTTGGGTCGCGACGGCATTGATTGCGATTGCACATCGTCCATCGCCATCGTATAGTCTGCGGAGGGGGGGATGCTGCGGGATCTGATTTTGATGAATCGCTATAGCACGCGCGCCGGTTCGCTACCTCGTGTGCGTCACCTTTAGATCCGCAAGACCCCCCCTTGCGTGCGGTCGCCTCTGATTCGCAGGAAAAAAAATGAATGGGCAATCATTTTCCCGCATTGTTTTCCTCCTGATGACAAGTCGACAGCCAGCGGCGGGGACCTCTTCCTTCTCGGGTAGATTTTTCGACCTCATTTTTGGCTCATGAAAGCTCGCTTGCGCGAAGTTTCGGGCTTCAATTTCTAGTTCTTTTCTCGAGACAGGATCAGGAGCGTAGCCTCGCGTCCGGTTTAGCAGCTGGAATTTTGGATTTTCCTGCTCCTGCTTTGATAATCTTCCGCTACGCCCAGCGCTCGACGGCGCTCAGCCGCTTTTGCGAGCCTTGCTTACCGTCAGAAATCGCCAGCTGGCTCTTGGGTGCTCATCACCGTTCCCCACCTGCTGCCCTTTTCCTGGTCGAGACCGGCTAAGCAACCGAGCTGAGCACAGTTGATGGCATGGTCGTCGACGCTGCACCTTTGGCACCCTGCCGTTTTTGCCTCTTCGGAGCGCAGTACTGGCACCTTCGGAGCTGCTCCGCTTCATGAAACATGGCGGAAAGAAAAAAAGTCGAAAAATTGCCCGAGCCAAAGCCGCGTGCTCTTTGAATTTGGTACGACCTTATTGGCTGCGTGATGCTGCTGCTCATGCAGCTGCCGCTGCCTTGCCACAGCATCTTTGCATCGGCCTAGCCCGTGGGCGTCTTCCAAGCACATCTGCCTGCCTGCGTGCCTGTCTGTCCGTCTAGTTTTGGTCGCCATCTTGGCCAGCTCGCTGCCCTTCGCCACAGTCAATCCTGAATCGCCCGACTGACCCACATTTCATCTGCCTCCCTCACCTCTCCTCTACTCACCCTCACCATCAACACCGTCGATCGTTCCATCCGCTCCGTCGACATTCAAACTGTCATTTCCACCATCAGATCCGCAGGTCGAGTTCCGTTCTCCGTCAAGCCTTTAATCTTCGCATCTCGTATTCTCCTGGGAGTCTGTAGCAAAAAGAGTCATCCTCGAATACCCACCAAGTCACGTCCTTTCAAGCCAAGCATACCATCTGCAACACACCACAGCAACGCACACACACCCTGAGCGAATTTAAGCCGTTCGCCTCGCCTCGCATCCACATTCAAGCTTCGTCCCGCCGAAGCTTTATCCATCGCCCAACGACTTTACCAACCCACCTTCGACTCGAGTCGCCTGTTATGGCTCCCGTCGCCACCGCCAACGACAACACCCGCCAGGTTCGTTTCGTTGAGAAGCTCAACGCCGAGCAAGCTCCCGTCCACGAGGAGGCCATTGCTTCCGACTCTCTCGAGGTCAGCGGCTTCGATGAAGTAGAGCGCTCCACCGACTTTTGGGCCGGCTCCTTGCCCGCTGCCCAGGGTCTCTACGACCCCGACAACGAGAAGGATGCCTGCGGTGTTGGTTTCATGTGCCAGATCAAGGGCAAGCCCGCTCACAAGATCGTCTCCGATGCGCGCTTCCTCCTCTGCAACATGACCCACCGTGGTGCCGTCGGTGCCGACGCCCGTGACGGTGACGGTGCCGGTGTCATGACCGGCATTCCAGACACCTTCTTCCGCCGCGAGACCGAGCGCGACCTTGGCGTCAAGCTCCCCGCTCAGGGTCAGTACGCCGTCGGTAACTTGTTCTTCAACCCCAAGGACGACAAGGCCCGTGCCGAGCACGTCGAGACCTTCACCGGCATCGCAGACAAGCTCGGCCTTCGTGTCCTCGGATGGCGTGACGTCCCTGTCGACAACTCGATCCTTGGCCCTGCCTCCAAGAGCAAGGAGCCCAAGATCATGCAGCCTTTCGTCGTCCTCAAGGACCACTACGGCTCCGGCACCACTCCTGCCGAGACCTCCAAGGCTTTCGACGAGCAGTACTTTGGACGTCAGCTCTACGTTCTGCGCAAGCACGCCACACACACCATCGGTCTCCAGAACTGGTTCTACATCTGCTCGCTCAGCCCCACCAACATCATCTACAAGGGTCAGCTCAGCCCCGTCCAGGTGTACAACTACTACTACGACCTCAACAACGTCCACTACGCCTCGCACTTTGCCCTCGTCCACTCGCGTTTCTCCACCAACACCTTCCCTTCCTGGGACCGTGCTCAGCCCATGCGATGGGCTGCGCACAACGGTGAGATCAACACCATCCGCGGTAACAAGAACTGGATGCGTGCTCGCGAGGGTCTCCTCAAGTCCGAGACCTTTGGCGACGAGCTCGACCTCCTCTACCCCATCATCGAGGGCGGTGGATCTGACTCGGCTGCTTTCGACAATGTGCTCGAGCTTCTCGTCATCAACAAGGTGCTCACCCTTCCTCAGGCAGTCATGATGATGATTCCCGAGGCTTGGCAGGGCTCGGCCCAGCACATGGAGCCTGAGAAGGTCGCCTTCTACCAGTGGGCTGCCTGTCTCATGGAGCCATGGGACGGTCCTGCGCTCTTCACTTTCGCCGACGGTCGCTACTGTGGTGCCAACCTGGACCGAAACGGTCTCCGACCTTGCCGATACTACATCACTGACGAAGACATCATGATCTGCGCCTCCGAAGTCGGCACCGTCACCATCGATCCCAAGACCGTTATTGCCAAGGGCCGTCTTCAGCCCGGTAAGATGCTCCTTGTCGACACTGTCGAGGGTCGCGTCGTCGAGGACCGTGAGCTCAAGATGAGCACCGCTCAGCGCGCCGACTTTGCCGCTTGGATTGAGAACCAGCTGCTCCGCCTGCCCGAGATTGTCGACACTGTTCGTCGCAACACCAGCAACGCCATCGCCCCCGTCCTCGACGAGGAGCGTCTCAGCACCGACCCCAAGCTCCTTGCCTTTGGTTACACGGCCGAGCAGATCAACCTTCTCATGCTTCCCATGGTTGCTGACGGAAAGGAGGCGCTCGGTTCCATGGGTAACGATGCTCCGCTCGCCTGTATCTCGACCGCTCCTCGTGTCATCTACGACTACTTCCGCCAGCTCTTCGCCCAGGTCACCAACCCTCCCATCGACCCTATCCGAGAGTCGATCGTCATGTCGCTCGAGCAGTACGTCGGTCCCGAGGGCAACATGCTCGAGATGAAGCCCGAGCAGTGCCACCGTCTACTGCTGCCTTCGCCCATCCTCAGCATCGACCAGCTCAACGCCATTAAGCAGATCGACACAGTCCACTCTGACTGGACCGCCAAGACCATCGACATCACCTACGACAAGGGCGAGGGCATCATCGGCTACGAGCGCACCCTCGACCGCATCTGCTCCGAGACCTCGCAGGCCATTCGCGACGGCTACCGTGTCGTTGTCCTTTCCGACCGTGCCATCGGTGCCGACCGAGTCGCCATCTCCTCGCTCATCGCCGTTGGTGGCGTCCACCACCACCTGATCCGTAACAAGGAGCGTAGCCGCATCGCCCTCATGGTCGAGTCCGCTGAGGCCCGTGAGGTTCACCACATGTGTGTCCTCCTCGGTTACGGTGCCGATGCCATCTGCCCCTGGCTCGCTATGGAGGCCATCCTCAAGGTCGCCCGTGAGGGTCTCGTCAAGGCCGACCTCAGCGCCAACCAGCTCATTGAGAACTGGACCCACGCCGTCGACAACGGTATCCTCAAGGTCATGTCCAAGATGGGTATCTCGACGCTCGCCTCGTACAAGGGCGCTCAGATCTTCGAGGCCCTCGGTCTTGCCAGCGACGTCATCGACCGCTGCTTCGTCGGTACCGCTTCGCGTGTCTCGGGTTCCGACTTTACCTTGCTCGCCATGGACGCGCTCGAGTTCCACGACCGCGGTTACCCCTCGCGCGACACCATCTCGATCCCCGGTCTCCCCGAGTCTGGTGAGTACCACTACCGTGACGGTGGTGAGGCTCACATCAACGACCCCATGGCCATCGCCCACCTTCAGGACGCCGCTCGTGAGCGTAATCAGGCTGCCTGGGATTCCTATTCCAAGGCTTCGCACAATGCCGTCAAAGCCACCTCGCTGCGTGGCATGCTCGACTTTGACTTTACGAAGTCGCGTCCTGTCCCCATCGACCAGGTCGAGCCCTGGACCGAGATTGTCCAGCGATTCTGCACCGGTGCCATGTCGTACGGTTCCATCTCGATGGAGGCCCACTCGGCTCTCGCCATTGCCATGAACCGTCTCGGCGGTAAGTCCAACACCGGCGAAGGCGGTGAGGACGCCGAGCGATCTATTCCTCTGCCCAACGGCGACTCGCTCCGATCCAAGATCAAGCAGATCGCCTCGGGTCGTTTCGGTGTCACGAGCAACTATCTCGCCGACTCGGACGAGCTGCAGATCAAGATGGCTCAGGGTGCCAAGCCCGGTGAGGGTGGTGAGCTGCCCGGTCACAAGGTCTCGCCTTCGATCGCTCGTACGCGTCACTCGACCGCCGGTGTCGGTCTCATTTCGCCTCCTCCTCACCACGACATTTACTCGATCGAGGACCTGAAGCAGCTCATCTACGACCTCAAGTGCGCCAACCCCCGTGCACGCGTCAGTGTCAAGCTTGTCTCCGAGGTCGGTGTCGGCATCGTCGCATCCGGTGTCGCCAAGGCCAAGGCCGACCACATCCTCGTCTCGGGTCACGACGGTGGTACCGGTGCCTCCCGATGGACCGGTATCAAGTACGCCGGTCTTCCTTGGGAGCTCGGTCTCGCCGAGACCCACCAGACGCTCGTCCTCAACGATCTCCGTGGCCGTGTCACCGTCCAGACCGACGGTCAGATTAGAACTGGCAGAGATACTGCGATCGCATGTCTCCTCGGCGCCGAAGAGTTCGGCTTCGCCACTACTCCTTTGATCGCCCTAGGCTGCATCATGATGGTGATTATAGATTTGCTCCCGACAGCATCATCTTTCCAGTCAGGAAAGGTGTTGTTCGCCATCAAAACGATGATATCAAAGTACTGACTCGTCTCGCGATTTCTATTTTTATTTTATTTATTTATTTTTATTTGCTATTTTCCAGCGCAAATGTCGTACGTATCAAAATCCGCACCCCCGTCGCCACCATACCTCGTACTGACACCAAATCTTCTCTCCATTTTCTCTCTTGTCGATGTCCTTTCTTCTTCGCATTGCTGCAGACCTGAACACCTGCCCTGTCGGCATTGCGACCCAGGATCCCGAGCTTCGCGAGAAGTTTGCCGGTCAGCCCGAGGCTGTGATCAACTTCTTCTATTACCTCGCCGAGGAGCTCCGTTCCATCATGGCCAAGCTCGGTCTCCGTACCATCAACGAGATGGTTGGTCGATCCGACCTCCTCAAGGTTGACGACAGCCTGCGCACCCCCAAGACTGCCAAGCTCGACCTCAGCGCTCTTCTGAAGCCCGCTCACGAGATGCGACCTGGTGCGGCCACCTACAAGGTCCGCCAGCAGGACCACAAGCTCTACGTCCGTCTTGACAACAAGTTCATCGATGAGGCCGAGCCCGCTCTCACCCAGGGCCTGCCCGTTCAGATCGAATGTGACGTTGTCAACACGGATCGAGCTCTTGGTACCACGCTCTCGTACCGTGTATCGAAGCTGTACGGTGAGGAGGGTCTGCCTCGCGACACCATCCACATCAACGCCAAGGGTTCTGCCGGTCAGTCGTTGGGAGCTTTCCTGGCTCCTGGTGTCACCATCGAGCTTGAGGGAGACGCGAATGACTATGCTGGTAAGGGCATGAGTGGAGGACGTCTCATCGTGTACCCTCCGAAGAACTCTCCCTTCAAGGCTGAGGAGAACATCATTGTGGGTAACACCTGTTTGTACGGCGCGACTACGGGCCACGCTTACTTCCGAGGTATCGCCGCCGAACGTTTCGCTGTTCGCAACTCCGGTGCCCATGCTGTTGTTGAGGGTGTCGGTGACCACGCCCTGGAGTACATGACAGGAGGTCGTGTAGTCATCCTGGGACCTACTGGCCGCAATTGCGCGGCCGGAATGTCAGGAGGAATTGCCTACGTTCTCGATATGAACCGTGATTTCCACACCAAGTGCAACATCGAGATGGTGGAGCTGGGTCCCGTCAAGGATCCCAAGGAGATTGCCGAGCTTCGCAACCTGATCGAGAACCACCGCCACTATACGGGCTCCACCGTGGCTGATCACGTTCTGCACGAGTTCCACCACATCCTTCCTCGCTTCGTTCGAGTCATGCCGCTTGACTACAAGCGCGTGCTCGAAGAGGAGGCCGCCAAGGCCGCGGCCGAGAAGAAGCGCTCGAGCCACGTCGACCTGCTCGGCACTCTTTCGCGCCACGGCAGTCAGGTTGAGATCCTGGCTCAGGAGGACAACCCGAAGGACAACGCTGCCGACGGTGTTCGCGAGATCCCCGCCGCCAAGCCCGTCGAGCCATCCGTTGTTGACGTCGAGGACTCGATGGTTGATGACGAGACCGCCAAGTCGAGGCTCAACAAGCTCGACAAGACCCGCGGTTTCATGAAGTACAAGCGTCTCGGCGAGCACTACCGCAACCCCACCAAGCGTGTCAAGGACTACAAGGAGCTCTCCGTCCGTCTCACCGAGGCCGAGCTCAAGTACCAGACCGCTCGTTGCATGGACTGCGGTGTTCCTTTCTGCCAGGCCGATACCGGTTGCCCCATCTCCAACATCATCCCCAAGTGGAACGACCTCGTCTTCAAGGGACAGTGGGAGGATGCGCTCAACCGTCTCCTCATGACCAACAACTTCCCCGAGTTCACTGGTCGTGTCTGCCCCGCTCCTTGCGAGGGCGCCTGTGTGCTCGGTATCACCGAGCAGCCCGTCGGCATCAAGTCGGTCGAGTGCGCCATCATCGACAAGGGTTTCGAGGAGGGCTGGATGGTCCCTCGCCCACCAAAGACTCGCACCGGCAGGACCGTCGCCATTATCGGTTCCGGTCCCGCTGGTCTCGCTACTGCCGACCAGCTCAACAAGGCTGGTCACTCGGTCACCGTCTACGAGCGTGCCGACCGAATCGGTGGTCTTCTCATGTATGGTATCCCTAACATGAAGCTCGACAAGGGTGTTGTTCAGCGCCGTGTCGACCTCATGGCCGCTGAGGGTGTCAAC
The DNA here is from genome assembly GCF_000403515.1 of Pseudozyma hubeiensis SY62. Taxonomy (NCBI): domain Eukaryota; kingdom Fungi; phylum Basidiomycota; class Ustilaginomycetes; order Ustilaginales; family Ustilaginaceae; genus Pseudozyma; species Pseudozyma hubeiensis. The sequence goes on along the minus strand of NW_012133793.1, from coordinate 105,402 downwards.
TTTGTCACCAGCACTCACGTTGGCCGCGACGTTGACCCCAAGCAGCTCCATGCCCAGAACGACGCCATCGTCTACGCCGTCGGTGCCACTTGGCCTCGTGACCTCAAGGTGCCCGGCCGTGAAGCCGACGGTGTCCACTTTGCCATGGACTTCCTTGCTCCCAACACCAAGTCGCTCCTCGACTCTGGTCTCCAGGATGGCCACTACCTCAGTGCCAAGGGCAAGGACGTCATCGTCATCGGTGGTGGTGACACTGGTTGTGACGCTCAGGCTACCGCTCTGCGTCACGGTGCCAAGAGCATCGTCAACTTCGAGCTGCTTCCTCAGCCACCCAACGAGCGCGCCAAGGGCAACCCATGGCCTCAGTTCCCTCGTGTGTTCAAGGTGGACTACGGTCACGCCGAGGTCGCTGCCCAGTGGGGTTCGGACCCTCGCGAGTACTGCATCTCGACCACCTCGTTCGAGAAGGATGCCGAGGGCAAGCTCGTTGCGCTCAACACCATCAAGGTCAACTGGGAGCTCGACGCATCTGGCAAGTGGCAGATGAACAAGATCCCCGGATCGGAGAAGCGATGGCCATGCGACCTCTGCTTGCTCTCGCTCGGTTTCCTCGGACCCGAGAACGACGCCGTCACCGCGCTCGGCCTCGAGCAGGATGGCCGATCCAACATCAAGGCTGACGACCAGAAGGGCAAGTCGCCTTACAAGACCAACGTTGAGCGCGTCTACACCGCCGGTGATTGCCGACGTGGACAGTCGCTTATCGTTTGGGGTATCCAGGAGGGCCGTGCTTGCGCTGCTCAGGTCGACCGTGACTTGATGGGCAACACCCGTCTGCCATGGGCAGGCTCGATCAAGAAGCGTGAGTTCCTGCCCATCCAGGGTACCACCGGTGCTGAGAAGACAAAGGTCGCTGCTACTGCCTAAGTCTTCTCGAAAGCACCCTCCCTCATCTCATCTCACGTTGTACATACGACGGTCTTTTCTCTGTGTGGAAGCCGTCTGCTGGTTTGGACTCTATGGCTTTACGAGTTCCAGGTCTGTCGACCGCTTTCTAAGAAGAGATTCCCGTTCCCCCCTTTCCAATGTTTCGGGTTTGTTCTTCACGACGTGCATCTCTGTCTCGTATTTCTCTCAATCAAAAGGCTTGACTCTCGAAGACGTTTTGTGTTCAGTGTGGGTGAGAGCTCAGAGGTTTCTCAAAAGGTTGCTCGTTGTCGCGCACGGTGAACGATAGGCCGATTTGGTTTAAGTGACGAGTATACCTTGCAAGTCGTGAAATTCTATCTACATTTACAATGGATCCTAAACAATACAAGCTTAGACACCGTACTTGCCGGGGAGCAAGACGGCAAAGAAGGGCAGGACAGCACCTGCGTTGACGACGCCCGCGATCCAGAACTTGGTGCCGAGGGTCCTCCTGGGCCTTGCACCAGGGACAGCGAGGAAGATACCGAGGTAGAGCAGACCGCCGATGTTACCTGCAGCACCGACGAGACCAGAGACAGTGCCGATAGCCGAGGGGCAGATGATGGCGGGGATACCGTAGTTAGCACCGTTGGCGAGGAAACCAGTGGTACCGATGAAGAAGATGAAAGCCAAAACGCCGCTGAGGGTTGGGTTGTGGTTGCAGTAGAAACCCAGACCGATCATGGCGATACCTTGGGAGAAAGCGGTGCAGAGCAGCCAGATGACACGGCCGCGAAGACCGTACCTGGAGTAGAGGACGTCCGAGACGATACCGCCGAGAGGACGTGCGTACAAGTTGAGCAGGCCGTACATCGAAGCGGCGTAGGCAGCGTCGATGGCGGTGAAGGTTCGGGACTGGAAGAGCGTGGTGATGAGACCGGGAAGAGCGGCGTCCATGGCAGTCTCGAGACCGAAGGTGAGCAAGTAGCACATGAAGCACATCCAAACACGAGGGTCCTGGAGGATGACCATCAAGCGCTTAAAGGTCATGGGTTCCGCCTGCGCAGTGTCGACAGTGGCGACGTGCTTGCCAGCGTCGGCAGGGTCCTGTTCGCGGAAGTGAGCGAGCTTGGCAGGTCCCTTCTCGTTGTCGGCAGCGCGGCGTTCGTACTCTGCCCGCTCCGAAGCGTCGAGCTCGACCTTCTCGCCCTGAGCGATGGCGACGGCAGTACCGCTGAACTGGTGACGTTGGCTCCACTTGCCAGCAGGGTGATCCTTACCGAGGAGCAGGATCATACCAGCGACAAAGAGAAGGCATGGCACAGGGAGCGTGGGGAAGCATAGACGCCAAGAAAGGTGAGCCGAGTAGCCGGCAGCGCGGTAGCGTTCAAAGAGACCGATCATGGCAGCGATGGTGACACCACCACCCATGTTACCCCAACCACCGGAGAAGGCGTTGGCGGTTCCGACGACCGACTTGTCGAAGAAGGTGGAGCACCAAGCCTGACAGCAGACGAAAGTGGCGCCGAGGATACTGATGAAGAATCGGACGGCGTAGAGACCGCTGGCGGAGTGAACGAGGGCAGCAAGACCCGAAGGGATGGCACCGATGATGAGGAGAGTGGCCATGACCTTTCGGGGACCGAAGCGGTCGCAAGCGGGACCGGCGATGAGACGCACGATGGCAGTACCACCGAGCGAGGCCATGTTGGAGTGTGTCACCTGAACGGACGAGAGTTTGAGGTCGACCTTGACGGCCTCGGGAACGAGGGGCGAGAAGGCGAACCAACTGAGGAAGGCCACAAAGAAACCGAGCGTCGCCAGCCAGAAGGCGATCGAGTAGGCATCCCAGATACGGAGGATCGGGAAAGTGTGCGACTTGCCGTTCATGGGGTTGATGACGGCGGGACGCCAGAGCGAAGACCACTGGAACTTGTAGTGACCAAAGTCCTGCATGTCCTTGGTCTTCTTCTCATCCTCGGTCATGTACTCTTCCGAGGTGACGAGGCCACCGGTGTTTGTGCCGGGACGGACCATGGAAGCCATACCAGGATGCTGATCGTTGGCGATGGCCTCGTGGATCTCGAGGTCAGCCTTGGACTCATCCGAGTTGCTGAGGCTGTTTGTGTTGGAGCGCATTTTTGGTATATGACACTGTCTAAGGGATGACAAGTGAAGGTTTTGCGCTGAAGCAGTGGAATATCTGCCTTATGGGAGGAGGGTGAGGAGAAGTCGTGAGGAACGATATGGCGACGGAAGCGATGTTGCTTCTATATACTGCGCCGGCGAAGAAGAGGAAGAAGATTCGCGCGCGTGGCCACGGCAACGGAGCAGGGAGTGCTACAGTGCGTCTATCTGGCTTGAGGCAGGAAGGCTCCTGACTTCTTGCGGTGCACGGGAAGAACGACCAAGTCAACGCAATCTGATTGAGGGGCTCCGAGCCGTGCGAATCTTCGCTTCGATCTTCGATCAGTGTGCGGAGCGCCAAGGAGGTCATAGATAAGATGAAGAGACACACTGACTCCGCTCGGCCTTCCAAAAGCGCTTACAAACGCCGACGGGCTGAGCGATGGGAGAGCCAATGAGAAGAAAGGTCCAGACCATGAGAGGTCAGAGATAATCGCAGATGTGATTGCAAACTGACACACGAAAGAGCGACAAAGTGAGAGGTCGCATGAGTGCCGCCTACGAGCGACGAAATGCAGGGAGATAAGACGGCAGTGCTTGCTTGCTTGTGTTTCGGCGGTCTCACAGTATAAGATTGTCTCAGTGAACTTCTGATCTGATCAAGTCGCTGAAAGCCTGGTCGAATCTCCGACCGCTCCCTTCCTCCCTTGCCGGGCTCGTTAGAACAAAACCATGTCACAGCTCGCAGAGAGACACAACATCATGCCAAGAGTTGGCCAGGAGACGTGAACGACTTTCGAAAACACGAGTGAAGACGAGGCTCGGGTCAGAGACGTCAGAGCTGCGACATGCCGCAGCGGAAGCACCTGGAGCGAGCCAATCAGATTTCAAGAAGATCAGGAGATATCTCGGTCTGCATCCTTGGACAGAGGCGGTTTCAACTGAGGCATCGCACGGCACCTCGCATGCTCGCCTGGGTAGATTTGCTGCCACCGATTACGGGAGCGATTCCGTTTCCCAATCACAATGAGCCACGTTTCAATGGCATGGGAAGACTGCGATTCGCATCAGCTGTCAGCAGAGAACGCTGCACAGCAAGTAGCGTTTGCCATCGACTTTACTCATCCGGGACAATGGACACTGCAGAGATGAAGCCGCCTGCCAAATCTACGCACTTTCGCACCGCCAAGGTCGCCACATGGTCGAGAAACCGACAGATCGCAGAGGCACATCGCTAGAGGCAGTGCGGTGAAAGCGGAGATTGTATGCGCAGCATTCTTAGGCAGCACAGCCGACGGTGAGCGAGTTCGCGAAACGGGAACCCAGAGATGAGCGGGAAAGGGGAGAGCCCGCCTTATCTTGCCGGTCCTGATGGTGTACGACCGGTAAGGCCAGAACCCAGCGAACGAATCACAAGCATCGTATTGAAAGGGCGAGAGGGTTTATTATATCACTATATGCACGACCAATTTGAATATTCGAGCGCTCCAGACTGAGGCAGAACCGCTGAGGAACGGCTTTCTTATCTCTATCTAAGTAGAAGAAGTCGCTTCTTATCTTCAGTCTGAGGCGCTTTTTGACTTGTGGAAAATCGCCTGAACAGCAAGACCTGACGCAGTTCCTGATGATCCAAACCTGGGTCCGACTAGTTCGCGTCCATAGAGCGTACCTGTAGGCGAAAGCAAGCTATTGTTCTCATCATCCTCATAGCTTGGCGCACGTCACGCTCTGCGGTGCGGTAGAGATTCGGCCTGCTCAGAGATGGCCATTCGCATTTACGACAAACGATTCTTGCACGAAGAATCTGGGGCGAGCGTGATCTTATCTATCGCGCTAGTGGATTGTGGCTTGCCACCTTTCTCCGCTTCTTGCCGACACGATGGCTAGTCGAAGACGAGTCCCCGGCCTTGCCAACAATGCGCGAGTTCGCATTGGCTGACCAAAAAAGTTCAGTCTGTGTCGCATGTGTTCAGCAGAGTCTCGGTCACATCTGTGTTGGAAGGATGTGTTCGAGTTGCAAACTCCAGTGCCGCGCTCTGCTGTGTGACACAGATTGACCGCAATCCGCCCTGAGCAAGCCTGCTTCTCAGACTCGCACCGTATTGCTTGGCAATTCTCGAACCCTTTCATCCCTGTTCGACTCCAACACTTGTGCTACCAATCCTTCCCGTCATCTCTTTCCTTTTCACCAGTGTCATCCCCATCGACATTCGCCACAAGTCACCTTTCCCCTCCCCGGGCCTGCATCCTAGTCCCTCACATCCTCATTCACTCCTCCTTCTCTTCACATAGTCTCAGCAACATGGCGCCAGTCCCGACAGAAACAGCAGCTTGGACTGCATCCGGCTCAGGGAGCTCGGCTTCGGGCTCGACAGGAGCTACGACTCCCGAGCTCGCGCTCCCAGCCAAGAACAGAAAAAGAGCCTGCGTTGTCGGCCTTGGTATGGTCGGTATCGCATTCGTCGAGAAGCTGCTCAAGTACGATCTCCAAGGCGGTCGAGACGAGTGGGAAGTCGTCGTCTTCGGAGAGGAGCCTCACATTGCCTACAACCGTGTCGGTCTGACGCAATACTTTACCAATCGTTCCATCGAGTCGCTCTACCTCAACGAACTCGGCTGGTACTCGTCCCACGCCAAAGGCAAGCTCTCATACCATACGTCCGATCAAGTCACCGGCATCGACGCCGAGAACAAGATCGTTCGCACCGAAAAGGGCAACGAGATCAAGTACGACGAGTGCATCCTGGCCACCGGCTCGGACGCCTCGTTGCCACCTTACATCACTCGCGATCGCTTCTACCAGACAAAGGGAAGCTTCGTCTACCGCACCATCAAGGATCTGGATGACATCATCGGATACGCTGTCGAAGCGCCCAAGACCATCGGACGTCGTATCCGAAAGGCAGGTGTCATTGGTGGTGGTCTTCTCGGTCTCGAAGCTGCCAAAGCGCTGCTTGATCTTGAAGAGGTCGACCAGGTGGTGCTTGTGGAGCGTAACCGCTGGGTGCTATCCCGACAGCTCGATCAAGAGGGCGGAACCCTGGTGCTCCAAAAGGTTCGAGATCTGGGCGTCGAAGTGCTCCTCCAGGCACGTGTCCGCGACCTCATCTGGAATGACGAGGGTCGCCTCACAGGCATGCTCATGTACGGCAAGGAAGGCGAGGAAGACGAGCCGTTCGACATTGACATGCTCGTCTTTGCCGTTGGTATCACGCCAAGAGACGAGCTTGCCAAGGCCATTCCAGGCATGGAGACCAAGGCAAGAGGCGGCGGTTTCACCGTCAACGACTCGCTGAGCACCACCGTTCCCAACGTCTACGCAATCGGAGAGTGCGCTTCCTTCGAAGATCAGACTTTTGGTCTCATTGCTCCCGGTATCGAGATGGCAGAGGTGCTCGCCTTCAACCTCACGGAAGGCCCCCATCACGCCATGCGAAAGATGAAGTCGCCCGATGTCTCGACCAAGCTCAAGCTGATGGGTGTCGACGTCGCTTCCTTCGGAGACTTTTTCGCCGATCAGGGCAAAATCAGCAAGCCTCTCCCAGGCAGCAAAGCCGCTTCGAGACGGTCCAAGACCTCCGAATCCGACGAAATGTCACCCGATGAGATCAAGAAATCGGTCAAGGCGCTCACCTACCGCGACCCATTCTCAGATGTGTACAAGAAGTACATCTTCACCAACGACGGCAAGCACCTGCTCGGTGGCATGATGGTCGGTGATGTCAAGGACTATGTCAAGCTCGTCGCGCTCTGTAACAAGGGATTGCCTATCGAGAAGCCTCCCGCGGAGCTAATCATCGGTGCCAAGAAGGAGGGCGAAGAGGAAGGCGACGATCTTCCCGACGAAGCTCAGATCTGCTCTTGCCACAACGTCACCAAGGGCGATCTCATCCGCTGCGTCAAGGACGGCAGCGTTCGCTCCATCGGCGAGATGAAGTCCGAGACCAAGTGCGGCACGGGCTGTGGTGGATGCATGCCACTCAGCACGAGCATCCTCAACAAGGCGCTCAAGGAGGCCGGTGTCGAGGTGTCGAACCACCTCTGTGGTCACTTTGCCTACACCCGACAGGATCTCTACCAGATCATCAAGTTCAAGAAGCTCAAGGACTTCACCACCGTCATGAGCACCGTCGGCAAGAAGGGCGACAGTCTCGGATGCGAGACCTGCCGTCCCGCCGTCGGTTCCATCTTGTCTTCGCTCTACAATGACTGGATCATGAACCCTCAGCTTCGTCAGACTCAGGACACCAACGATCGATACCTGGCCAACATGCAACGTGATGGTACTTACTCGGTCGTTCCTCGTCTGGCTGCCGGTGAGATCACTCCCGCCGGTCTCAAGGCGATCGGAGAGGTGGCCGAGGAGTACGGTCTGTACACCAAGATCACCGGTGGCCAGCGAATCGACATGTTTGGTGCCAAGAAGCAGGATCTTCCCGCTATCTGGACGAAGCTCGTCGATGCAGGCTTCGAGTCTGGTCACGCTTACGGTAAGGCGCTGCGAACAGTCAAGTCGTGCGTCGGAAGCACTTGGTGCCGATACGGTGTCGGTGACTCGGTCGGCCTCGCACACGAGCTCGAGACGAGGTACAAGGGCATCCGAGCCCCGCACAAGTTCAAGGGCGGTATCTCTGGTTGTGTCCGTGAGTGTGCCGAAGCTCAGGGCAAGGACTTTGGTCTGATCGCCACCACCAAAGGCTGGAACGTCTTTGTCGGAGGTAACGGAGGTGCCAAGCCTCGTCACGCCGAGCTGATCGCTGAAGACGTCACGCGACGTGAGGCGATCAAGATCTTGGACCGATTCATTCTCTTCTACATCCGTTCGGCTGACAAGCTCGAGCGTACCGCACGATGGATCGAGAAATTCCCCGGCGGTCTCAAGGGTCTCAAGGACGTCATTGTCAATGACAAGCTGGGCATCTGCGCCGACCTCGAGAAGGAGATGGAGGTGCTGGTTGGCACCTACCACTGCGAGTGGACCAAGGTGGTGCGCGATCCAGCACGCCACAAGGCCTTCCGTCAGTTCGTCAACACCGACGAGACGCAGCTCGTGTCCGAGAAGATGTCGGAGCGTGATCAGCAGCGACCCGCCGACTGGCCTGTTGAGGCTGGTCCGCTTCACTTCAGCATCCTCGACGTGGCCAAGGAAGCCGTCTGGGAATGGCGACCTGTCTGCAAGTACACCGACCTTGACCCTCAAAAGGACTCCCCCTCGTCGGCCACCATCAAGTACGGCGACACTCAGATCGCCGTCTGGAACATCCCTGGCCGTGGTGTCCGCGCCGCACAGAACATGTGCCCGCATCGCCGCGCCTTTGTTCTCGCCGACGGTCTGGTGGGTGAAGACGACAAGGGTCGCGAGTACGTCTCGTGTCCTCTGCACAAGCGAAACTACATTCTCTCGGCCAACGCTGACGAGGAAGGTGGCAAGTGCAACGACGGTGACTACTCGATCATGACCTTCGAGTCCAAGATGGACGAGGAGAAGGATCTGGTCTACCTCAAGCTCCCTCCCACAGAGGCCCTCGACGCTGTGCTGTCGACGACCAAGTGGATGCTGAGACGTGCCACCGAGGAGTCAGATGCTCTGGCTGGCGGTCAGTCGCACTCGGTCGAGATCACGGGCCCTGACATGGACAAGCTCGAGACGAGCCCTTCGAGCCCCAACAAGCCTGGATCGCCACCTCTCAAAAAGACGAAAGCTTCGTGCGGAGAACAGTCTGCGCTCGACTGGTAAAAAGTATAATAAAATAAAAATTTGCTTCCATTTTCTGTATATACGCATGGTCACTTTCAAGAAATCGCACGCAACAGTCTCTAGTATCCTACAGCTCTCGAAGGTTGACTGCTCGAAGGAGTTGATATCGAGTCAGATGAGAAGGCCAAGAGGGTCTGGACTTTCTTTGCGACTGAGCTTCGTATTACCGCACGGCGGCAATTCAGACTCACCGTCTCTCTGTTAACCTAGTGCGAGCAGCAGGAAGGGAACTCGACCGACTCGTGCGCTACAAAGATCCCATCCACCAATCAGACTTCGCGCAAGTTGAGCAAGCCTGATGGTGGCCAGGCGTCATGAGTAAGCGATCGAATGATAAGAAGGTGCTTGAATACGCAGGCTGATTCGATTTGCGCGCGCATCCCGTGTAGAAGGCCGTCTGTGCCTTATCAGCGGGGCATCGTGGCGTTACCGAATGGATTTCCTGGATTTTCCGGTCGACTTCTGGGTGACAGTGCCGTCTTATCTCTGTGCCGCGTCAGGTTGATGCCACAAAGTTTCTGAGTTTCTGTGATAGAAAACCGCAACCGAGACGACGCCGTCAGCCAAGCTCTCCGATGCATCCTTATCACGATTTCACTGCCGTGCAGAATCTATGTGCTCGCATCACCGAGCAGCCAATGACATGGCCTCGATGAGTCGATGCAAAAGTCTTTTGCAAATTCACTGGCCTCATCTAATCTGTGATCTTCGCAGCCTCAAAGTCTCTCCTCGGCATCTTGCAGCAACTCGCGGATGTGAGAGTGCCGGCGAACAGGGACCTATTGTTGGCAATGTGAAGCCCGGTGATGCGATCATCGAACTGACTCGTGTGTGCCAAGGGACGGCTAATGCCGTTCCGTTCACGTTGATCGAGGTCGGATTGAGCAGCAGCCTCAAGTCTTGCTTTTCAACTTCAGTTCTGTCAGTGTCAAAAGTCTGTGCTGGTAAGCGGCTGGTGTCAACTTCTCCCTCCTCCAACTTACTCGCAGTCTCTAGCGTCTTCCCCGCAATCCGGCAAGAAGCCCTAGCGTTTCTTGATTCTCGACACCTGTGCCGCTCGCACCTTACTCTTGCTCTTCACCACGACGCCAATTGCTTCCATCTTGTCCCCCAGCTCACACAAGCACGTCGGCTCCATCACAATGTCGAGCTCATCATCCTCAAAGGCGTCTTCGGAGAGGGGCGATGACCTCAAGAGCCTCTCGATGTCGTCGTCACCAGCATCCTCGCACTCTTCGTCGGCCACTACACCAGAGCCATCGAGTCCCACCGTCTCGGCGGCAAAGGCTGCAGATTTGGTCGACCCCTTCCAGCCGCGCAAAGACTACAACGAGACTGTGCTGCCTGCCATCCCAGCATCGGAAGCGCTTCAGCCTTTGGCAACCGACTCCAACACACCAGACCACTGGATTCCACGCGACGAGCGTATGATCCGTCTCACAGGCAAGCACCCTTGCAACGTCGAAGCGCCTCTCTCGGACTTGTTCGCCAAGGGTTTCCTCACTCCTCAGAATCTCTTCTACGTACGTTCGCACGGAGACACCCCTCGTGTGACCAGAGAGCAGGCTGAGAACTGGAAACTCAAGGTCCACGGTCTCGTGGAAAACGAAATCGAGCTCAGCATTAAGGATCTCAAGGAGAAATTTCCCAGAGTTACGCTGCCCATCACACTTGTTTGCGCTGGAAACAGGCGTAAAGAGCAGAACATGGTTGCCAAAGGTCTCGGGTTCAATTGGGGTGCCGCTGGTGTCTCTACTGGTCTGTTCACGGGTGTCTACCTCGCAGACATCCTTGACTACTGCAAGCCCAAGAATCCACTCCTGTCTTCCTTCCCCTCGTACGACGTTGCTGTGCCTGGGCGCGCGAGGCACGTCGTGTTTGAGGGTGCTGACGAGCTGCCCAAGGGCAAGTACGGTACTTCTCAACGACTCAACTGGGCGCTCGACAGGTCCAAAGGAATGTTGATTGCTTGGGGGCTCAACGGCGAAGACCTCTCTCCCGACCATGGTTATCCTCTGCGTCTTGTCGTGCCTGGTCAGATCGGTGGTAGGATGGTCAAATGGCTTGAAAGAATCGAAGTTTCTGATCGCGAAAGCCAACACCACCTTCACTTCCACGACAACAAGGTCCTCCCCACCGAAGTTACCGCCGACCAAGCCAGAAGCGAGATGCACTGGTGGTACGATCCCAAATACATCATCAACGATCTCAACGTCAACGCTGCCATCTGCTCGCCTGATCACAACCAGCTGCTCGAAGTCGCAGAATCGTCTTCCTCTTCCAGCCCACAGATGCTCCCTATCGAAGGATACGCATACACTGGCGGCGGAAGACGCATTCACAGGGTAGAGATCTCGCTCGACGACGGACACAGCTGGAAGTGCGCTTCGATCCACTATCCCGAAGATCTGTATCGAATGTATCCGATCCAGGGTCACGAGTACTTTGGTACGCTCGATCTGAGCGCTACCGAGATGAGCTTTTCTTGGTGCTTCTGGCGTCTCGACGTAGACGTGCAAGCCGAGATCATAGGCAAGGATGTCAAGGTGATCTCGGTGCGAGCCTTGGACGAAGGCTTGGCGACGATGCCGAGAGACATGTACTGGAACGCCACTTCGATGATGAACTCGTGGTGGTTCCGAGTCGCTGTTCACCGCGAAGGCGAGAAGGGCGACAAGATCCGATTCGAGCACCCGACTCTTGCGGGTAATGCAGCCGGTGGTTGGATGCAGAGGATGAACGAGACCGGTCTCAACCCTCGCTATCCTCAGTTCGGTGATGCTAAAGCAGTCGAGGCCAAGGAAGATGCCGGGGAAGTTGCGGCCAAAGTGGTCAAAGTGGATCAAAAAGCCATCATGATTGATTCGTCCAAAGCCGACACCATCGTCACCGCTGCTGATCTGCTCGCACACGGCGACGGTGAAGGTCCAGAGCCGTGGTTCGTTGTGCATGGTCATGTATACGATGGAACCGGATTTTTGAAAGACCATCCGGGTGGAGACCAGTCGATCCGTCTCGTTGCCGGAGAAGATGCCACCGAAGACTTCATGGCGATCCACTCGATGGACGCCAAGAAGATGCTTCGAGACTACCATCTCGGTCGTCTCGAAACGCAGGACGCACCTCAGGCAGCCGCGACCGAAGCTGAAGTCATCGATGTCAGCAAGCCCTACCTCGATCCCAAAAAGTGGCGACCGACTCGTCTCGTCTGCAAGCAGATCATCTCCCCAGATGCCAGAATCTTCCGCTTTGCTCTGGGCAGCGAAACGCAGGAACTGGGTTTGCCCGTGGGCCAGCACGTCTTTGTCCGCGTTCGTGCCAAGAACGCGCAAACAGGCGAGATCGAGACGGTTCAACGAGCCTACACACCGTACAGCGGCAACGACCAGCGAGGGTTCCTGGACATCTTGATCAAAGTCTACTTCCCCAGCGATGGTCAATCGTCGCCTTCGTTCGAAGGAGGGAAGATGACGATGCTTCTCGAGAAGATCGACACGTCGTCTCCATCAGACGATCTATCGATCGAGCTGAAAGGACCGCTGGGATCCTTCACCTACCTGGGACAGCAACAGATCCGATGGAAACCCAACAACGCTGTTCGTCGCGTTCGCAAGCTCGCCATGATCGCTGGTGGTTCAGGCATCACACCGATCTGGTCGACGCTCAAAGCCATCGCCGACGAAGCACTCGCCGCTCCCGACGCTTCCAGCCCCGACTTGGATCCGATGCAGATCTGGGTCTTGTACGGCAATCGAACCGAACAAGACATCCTGATACGCGAAGAGCTCGAGCGTCTGCGAGTCGCACTCAAGGGCAACCTGCATGTCTGGCACGTTCTCAGCAAATGTGCTCCCGAGAGCGAGGCTAGCTGGACCATGGGTCGCGGTCATATCACTGCAGATTGTCTCAAGACTCACTTGCCACCTCCGCCGGCGAAGCCGGAGAAGGAGGATGAGTGGGAGGACACGATGGCGTTGGTGTGCGGTCCACCTCCGATGGAGAAGGCCGTATCAGAAGGTCTCAAGCAGCTGGGCTGGGATCTGGAGCGTACGGTCGTGTTTTTCTGATCTGTGTTATGCTATGTCTGTTGTGCTCATTTTGCTGTTTTGGCAATGTATTTTGTGCCACTCAACGTCGTCTGTATCGAAACGGGCCCGAAGAGTGAGGAAGCGATGGCTTTTGTCGAGGAGTGCGGCGGTCACTCAGCGCATTGTTAGACCTAGAACTTTCTACATCTTAGCACAATTTCTTCGAGTACTATTCTTCACACTTCAGAAAAATTCCCACGCTTCATCGAGCTACCCGCACGCAGAACGAAACGTATCTTTTCGAGGGGGAACACAATCACGAGACTTGTATTCGAAATTCAAAATTTCCAAATTGCATCCTTATTTGACTTGATTGAATTCACAGCACGGCGACGGTGGATCTCTCACATCGTCGAAATTTGAGGCAGTAGAGCCACAGAACCGAATACATCACGAAATAGCAGGGGGCAGCCAGAAGCCCAGCCGGCCACTGGAAGGAAGACGTGAGAGAGCGACAGGGAAGACGGCACACAGGAAGCAAACTTTGACAAGACGACAGTGCGAAGTTTGAGGCAGCCGACATAGTCGAGTGAGCAGCCACACAATCGAAGACACACAAACGGGCCAGCAAGCCAGCAAGCCAGGAAGCGGTCGAGAGTTGAGCCTTGTGGCCGGTCGAGTCTCACATACACCTCTCCTCTCTACCTACGACATCCTCAAGATCCACCTCAGGTCACAATGTCCCACTGCAAGGTAATTATCATGCCGACACGATAAGACTCTCGACGAGGCTGCGGCCCGGCTACAATCTCAGCATCAGCAGCATCTGGAAGGAAGCATCGGTAGGGTCGGGTTGAAGATGGACCCCTCGACATGATGGATGAGGGTGCATACCTCGCAGGGCGAGCAAAGGCCTTCGGCGTCCTAGGAAAAGGAGATACGGAGAGCAAGGAAGCCGTGTATTCGCATTCGTAGCCGGGCAACACATTCGCAGCACTCGCTCCTTCGACCGTTCTTTTTGCAGATTCAGCGGCCGCCAGCAGACCAGTTCAGCAGCATCGACTCAATTGGCTAGCAGCTCAATCGCACAGCAACCAGATGATCGCCACAGCATCGATGGATGAACGGGGTAACCAACGCCGATACAGGCAGGCAATGTAGCAGGTAGACGGTGCTGGTTTCGATTGTCTTCGTGGAGGCTCAGATGATTCTCTTTCAGAGCCATTCACGCCACCAAGTTGTACATGAAACTCGATGCGCTCGGTCTAAATGCTTCAGCCCGATCGTCTCAGCTTTGCACCGAAAAGCACAGCACCCCGTGCAAACCTATGCTCATCGCCACCTGTTCAGCGCCACCGTCCTTGGTCCATTGCTGCGAGCTTTGGATCTTATGCTAGTACGACTATCTTCGGCGGCCCTTTCACCTGCAAAATAGACGGAAACGAAGAAGAAGAGAGGTTCTTAGAATGCTTTTAGGTCGATGTACAGCTTTGCTGATGCAGCCTGGCGTTCGCCTGCTTTTCGCTTCTTTTCCCACTTTCTCTCTTCCCAATGCACACTCTCGACTTTGCACCTCGATCTTTCGTCGTCTGCTTTGTCCGCTTGTTGTTGCATCCTACAGTTCGAGCACCCACGACACGGTTCGCTGGGATTCCTTCCCCGCAAGCGTGCTGCCCGCCACCGCGGAAAGGTTAAGGCGTAAGTATCTCATCGCAAAATCTACCGAACTACTCATTCCGCAGGTCGCTGACCCAATCTCGTCGCTCTGGCACTTTCCTCACCCACACACAGTTTCCCCAAGGATGACCCTAAGAAGCCCGTCCACCTTACCGCCATGATCGGCTACAAGGCCGGCATGACCCACATTGTCCGTGACCTTGACCGTCCCGGTTCCAAGATGCACAAGAAGGAGATCGTCGAGGCCGTCACCGTCATCGAGACTCCCCCCATGGTCGCCGTCGGTGTTGTCGGTTACGTCGAGACCCCCCGTGGTCTGCGTTCGCTCACCACCGTCTGGGCCGAGCACCTTTCGGACGAGGTCAAGCGTCGCTTCTACAAGAACTGGTACCGCAGCAAGAAGAAGGCCTTCACCCGCTACGCCAAGAAGCACTCTGAGAACAACGGCGCCTCGATCTCGCGCGAGCTCGAGCGCATCAAGAAGTACTGCACTGTCGTCCGTGTTCTTGCCCACACCCAGGTTCGCAAGACCGGCCTCAAGCAGAAGAAGGCGCACCTTATGGAGGTCCAGATCAACGGTGGCTCTGTCGCCGACAAGGTCGACTTTGCCAAGGAGCACTTCGAGAAGACCTTCGACGTCAAGTCGGTCTTCGAGCAGAACGAGATTGTCGACGTGATCGCCGTCACCAAGGGTCACGGTTACGAGGGTGTTACCGCCCGTTGGGGTACCAAGAAGTTGCCACGCAAGACCCACCGTGGTCTTCGTAAGATCGCCTGTATCGGTGCCTGGCACCCGGCCAACGTCATGTTCACCGTCGCCCGTTCCGGTCAGGATGGTTACCACCACCGTACCGAGATCGGAAAGAAGATCTACCGCATCTCGAACGGCGAGGACAAGACCTCTGGTTCCACCGACTTCGACACCACCGAGAAGACCATCACTCCCCTCGGTGGCTTCCCCCACTACGGTCTTGTCAAGAACGACTTTGTCATGATCAAGGGCTCGTGCCCCGGTGTCAAGAAGCGTGTCCTCACCCTGCGCAAGTCGCTCCAGGTGCACACCTCGCGTCGTGCTCTCGAGAACGTCTCGCTCAAGTGGATCTCGACCTCGTCGACCATGGGTAAGGGTAACTTCCAGACCCCCGCCGAGAAGGACGCCTTCCTCGGCCAGCGCAAGATCAAGGCCCCCGTCGCCTAAGCGTTGTGCACTTCTTCTTCATTCATCTCTTTGTATTTTCATTCCTCATCGCATACTCTTCCCCCTTTCCCCCCTTTTTACCAACATCTGCATCTGACTGCAACCCCCAAAAAATCTACACGATTACCTGGCTATCCTTCTCGTGTGATGAAGTGACTGTGAGAATGTGATTCTGTGTCCTTGCTACGATGAGTCTCTGAGAAGCCAACGCTCACAGCATGCTGCTTTGATGATGTTGTGAAGGCGAGTAAAAATCAAACCAGGTGTTACATCGTGTGTGCCACCAAACTCGATTTGCGGGTCGAGTTCACAGACGGAAATGGCCGGACCAAGAGAGCGGATGAATTCGCGCGCGCGCGCGATGCGACTTGACTGTCTCTGGAACCGCAAAAAAACCCGAATCGGAGGAAATCGAGTACACTGCGATCTCCAGTCGCGAAATGTGGATTACAAATGGCTTGAGACGTAGCTGGCTCGAACACACACACTCACCCACGACTGTTCAGTTCGCTGTTCCGGCCCCGCACTCGATTTCGCTTTGTCGGTTGGGACCAATACACACACGCGCTTTCTCCGTCATCACTGATCCTCTCCGTCATCATCATCTTCCCCCTCAGCCTCATCGATAGTTCCAACAATGATGCGCACAATGCTCCCAACTCTCCAACAGCCGTTCAGGCTTTCGATGGCCGCACGCAACCCTCAGCTCAGGTTGATCGCCGGTGGATCGCGCGCCTTCCAGACTTCGCAAGTCAAGGCTGTCGCCGCTTCCAACCAGGGTCGTAAGTATCCATAAGTGCGGCAAGGATGAAGACCGGCCAGGTGGATAGAAGCAGCGGAGGACACGAAGGAACAGACAATGTGGAAGGCGGCATTGGTCTTGCGATGCACAGCAAGGAGATGTTGTGACGACTTGCAAGGATGGACAGTTCGATGTCGTGTTTGATAGCAGGTCACCACGGAGGGCTTGGCCTGTCGGACTCAAGCGTGGAAAGATACGTCCGGCATCCACGGCCGCTGCAGGGTATGCTTTGCCACGGACCGACAAGGCTGGAATACCAAGGCACACTCACGAAATTCCAGGACAAACCAGGCGGACTCAGTGCTTTGCTAGAGGGAAGGAGCTTTTGCAGCAAGACAAGGACACTGCGGAAGGCGTCATCTGCCGCTTCCGCACCCTGGACCTGTCGCGACAGCATACCGCAACTCTCTCAAAGCTAGCCAAATGAACGACCTCGTGTGACTAACATTGCCTTCCGCACCTCGATCTCCACTTTTCCTCCCACAGCTTACGTCAAGGGCACCGTCAACGACCCCACCACCTTCCCTGAGCCCAACGCTGCACACGGATCCAACCACTGGGCATTCGAACGTGGTCTCTCTGTCGCGCTCGTACCACTTGTCGCTGCCGGATTCGCCAAGCACGGCTCGTCTGCCATCCTTGACGGCGCTCTGGCACTCTCGCTCGTCGTCCACTCTCACATCGGATTCGACTGCATCTTGGCCGACTACGTGCACAAGCGCAAATTCCCCATCGCAGGTCCCCTCGCAACGTGGGGGCTTCGCGCTGCTACGTTGGCAACTCTTTACGGACTCTACGAGTTCAACACCAGTGAGTATCTGAAGCAGCGAACTGAGTTTGAGGCAAGCAGAGCACGTGGTCACAGATTGCTGACTTTATGACATATTTTCGATGCTGATGCGATGTTCAACAGACGATGTTGGACTCACTGAGCTGATTGCCAAGGTCTGGACTGCCTAGACAAGGACATTGCTGAGGGAGTAGCTGTGTCTGTCTTTGGTTGCAATCAAGAATGTCATTTTAAACGGTTTTCTCTGTGCTCTCTCAGACCGGCGTTGTGTTCGCGAAGGAGCTTGAGCGGTCGACAAGGGTGACATGAGCGGTGCTGTCAGTTTAGTGCGTCTTTAGCTGCAGATGTTGTTTCTGTTTTGTCAGTTACGTTGACCGACGATGACGAGAAGACTAGCGAGCGAGAGTCGAGTTTACTTTCGAACTGTGAGATCGGCACAGCGCGACAGTGAAGACTTTTTTTGACGGACCCTGAACTCCACACGCACCAAGGAAAAAGTCTCGAAATTTTTGAGAAGAAACGCAGAAACCCGCAGCTTTGACTGTTGTCGCTGCTCATCCTCTTCTTCGAGGCACACCGCCATCTCCTTACTACTCTCACCCACATCATCCTCCAGCTCACAGCTGACGAACTACACCCAAGATGGTCAAGCGACGCAGAAAGACGCGCACCCACCTCAAGGGGCCCAACAACTCCGCTGCCACATCCACCTCGGCTCCCAAATCATTTATCATTCGAACCGGCAAAGTACCTCGCTCCGTGTCCACCCTCGTCTCCGACACACGCAAAGTCATGGAACCCAACACAGCAACCCGTCTCCGTGAACGAAACACCAACAAGTTGAAAGATTTCATCTCCATGGCCGGACCCATCGGCGTCACCCATCTGCTCATCTTTGGTCAGACCGACGCTGGAACCAACCTACGCATTCTTCGTGCGCCTCGTGGACCAACGCTCACGTTCAAAGTGAACAAGTACGCTCTGTCAAGGGATGTGCAGGCCAGCAGTCGGAGACCTACGCCTCCTGGGTCGGAGTTCGTCACACCACCGTTGCTGGTGTTGAACAACTTTGGTGGGGAGGAGAGGAAGATGAAGTTGCTGGTGGCTACGTTTCAGAACCTGTTCCCGCCGATCCAGGTTCAATCGATGAAGCTTTCCCAAGCTCGCCGAATCGTCCTGCTGAACTACAACTCGACAACGGGTACCATCGATTGGAGACACTTCCTCATCTCCGTCCGTCCGGTCGGCGTGTCCAAATCCGTACGACGAGTCATTGAAGGTTCCCGTTCCACCTCCCGTTCATCCCGCAACAAGCTCCCCAACCTCTCCTCCACCCAAGACATCTCCGACTATGTCCTCGGCAAAACAGCCTCCTCCTCCTCTACCACGGCTTCTGTCAACGGCGAATTCGAAACCGATGCATCCGAAGCCGAATCCGAAGCGGAAGACGTTGCGGATCCCAAGAACAAAGTTCACCTTCACGATCGCTACGTCGGACGCGGCAACAGCGCCAACACGCAAAAAGCCGTGCGATTGCGCGAGATAGGTCCTCGCATGGAGTTGACTCTCGTCAAGATCGAAGAAGGCTGCAACGAGGGAGCAGTGCTGTTCCACGAGTACGTCAAGAAGAGCGCTCGGGAGGAGGTGCAGTTGCAGCGCGATCATGCGGACAAGCTCAAGCTGCAGAAGCAGAGGCGCGAGCAGCAGGAGGAGAACGTCGAGCGCAAGAAGCAGGAAAAGGCCGAGCTGAGAAAGGCCAGCAGGAGGAACGCCGGTCTCGCATCCGACGCCGAGAGCGAGGCCGACGACGAGGAAGCCGGCGAAAGTGAGGAGGAGGAAGACGAGTTTGCGTACGAGGATCAATTTGCTGCACAGGACGAGGAACAGATGGATGACGATGAAGAGCTGTTCGACGATGCAGACGCTTCTTCAGACGATGAGCAGATTGCGGACGAAGACGATGATGACAGCGACGATGACGATGACAACGATGCGCCCACATGGAACCCCTCGCGTAGCGCATCCGGAGGCTACAACAACCCTCCCGGCATCGACCCGCACTCGGACGAATCCGACCTCGAACCCATCCCTCTCGGTGGCATGCAGCACGACTACAACAGCGACCAGGAATGGCCCGTCTACTCCGACGACGAACCATCCCCACCACCGTCAACACTCAAGAAAGCCAAGTCAAAGCCCGCGCAACCATCACACAGGAAGAAGAGCCGTCGTTGAAAATCCCACTCACGTCAAATGTTTGCACCGTCACACCTTCGCAATCTATCTCAGTCACAAACAAAGCAGCGCGTGCTGTTGAGTCCAAAGTGGTGTGTGAATTCGCCCCGTCCTACCGTGCGAACCGTTCGTGCATTTCACGCCGCGTCCTCCAACCCCTCCACCGTCTTCAACAACTCCGTCAACTGACGATACAACTTGAGAATCACCAACTGATCGATCGGATTCATCCCTTGCTGCTTGCCCGCTTCCGCCTTCCCGTTTTCCTCGCTCCCCGCCTTGCCACTCTTGCCTTCCGCCGTCGCCGAGACGGCACCAAAACTCTGCGCCATACGACTGATCTTTCCTAGCGCCTTCCTCAGATCCTTCAGCTCTAGCTTGATCGCGTACAGCGCGATCTTCTTGGCGTTGCTCGCCGAAGGCTTGTACGTGCCGATGGTCACATCCAATCCACCAAAAAAACTTTGCACTGCCGTCGTACCCGAACCCGCATCACCACCGTTCGCAGCTTTCGTCGACGACGAGGAGGCAGCAAATCCCTCGCGCAAAATCCTCACCGCGCGCGCATAGATCTGCAGAGCTGTCGACACGAGTAGCGACGCAGAAATCTCGGTCGACGGATCCGATTGACACGTCGGACAATCTGCGGAGCACGCGCACTGCGCAGTGATGGCTTGCGATGCCGTGAGCGTGAGCTGGATCGTATCCGTGGCAAAGTTGTGTTTGGTATCGGCCTTGTGAGGATCCGTCTCGCGCAGCACCTGCTTGACGCTGAGCAGTGCAACGCTCATGTCGCAGAGACACGTGCAGCCTTTACCGCTCGGATTTGGCACGCAGTGCACCTTGTGAGGATGATGCGCATGCGTGGCTGCGTGACGCTTGCGTTCACCGTCGAGCTGTGGCGCTGCATGACCCCGAACAGCCGCAGATGTGGAGAGCGGGCCCATCTCGATCGGCTCTTTTGAAGACGAGCTGCCCTCGGCAGATGCTGTGGCCGCGGAGATTCCATGTGGTTCGCCTTCATTCGAGCCGGAACAGCAGCTCTTGACCGGCTTGCTAGTAGCATCCGCGGATCCCCCTCCGCAACAAGAAGAAACAGGCTTGGGAGGATCCAGGCTTGGTTTTGTTAGCGACTTGGAAGAGCAGCAGGAAGACTTCTGCTCGTTGCTGTTTTCAGCTTGAACCGTAGTCGGCGATCGACGAATCTTGTTGCTAGACTTCGATGAGCAACAGCTGCCTTTATCGCTAGCGGCGTGTGCCGAGCCCTCAATTGGACTCGACAAGGCATCGGCAAAGTGACTGGCGTCTGGCAGCGTCGACCATCCCAGCCCGGTTTCAGAGGCCGCAATGGTGTGTTGAATTTGACCTTGTCCCATTCCCGCATCTGCTCCTCTTGGCCACAGCTGATCAGCGCTGAAGGTTGGTCTCCGTGTCTTATCTGCTCTTTGCGAACGGAAGATCCCTGATAGCATTGTGTGCGTACCGTTTCTGCCGCTGCCGGAACCAGCCATGACAGGCTGCACTGGGCTGCTCGATGGGAACACCAGGGAGCTAAGCTCGTTCGCGGGCGTCGCAGATACGCTCGGTGTGGCAGAGCCTGCTGCGTAGTCGGCGCCATTGATACCGAGATCCCACCAGCTGAAATCGGCAGGGACGGCAAAGCTAAGACCAGGCTGAAGGATTGCACTGCTCGTAGCCCATTCCTGGACGGACGAAGCAGTCAATTGATCTGATGTGCTTGGTTGGCCAATCCCGACGCCATTGAATGGCGCGAAAAGTCCGCTGGAGCTTGATATGTCTGGTGTACCAGAGCCGGATGGCGCATTCTGGAACTGCGAGCCAGATAGGTGCTGCATTTGCTGCTGTTGCTGGAGCAGCTCAGCAGGAGAGATTTCGAGCGTGTCGAGTGACTGCAAGAAGGCGGCTACGGACAGGTCGTCGAGTGAGGGCAACTTGGCGACGGATGCAGACGCACCGAACTGCGGCTCCGAGACTCGAGATTGTTGACTATTAGCGTATGAAGCAGGTGCAGCTGCGGGCGAGAAGACGGAGAGAGGCGTGTTGGCCGCGTCGGACGGAGTCATTGCAAAAGCAGCCTGGTGCTGTGACCAGACAGTCGGAGTGGATATCAATCTGGGCCCACCATAGCTCGATCCCGGCTCGGACGGCGTCTGCATCGGGCTTTCATACATGCCTAGAGGTCGACTCGGGATGAAAGCGGCTAGATTGTGACTTGGTGTCATGCTCCATTGCTGTGCCGGCTCGCCTTGCGCGGGAGAATCTGTCTCACTGTGTTGTCTGGGGGCATCTTCTGCGTCTTGAATGTGCTGAAGCGACGGAGAGGAGGCGGGCGAGGCCTTTGATTGACCTTCAGCGAGCAAATTCGTGTCGATGACCTCTTCCGTCTTGATCTTTATGGCAGGGCTATTTCGAGAGTTGCTGGCGGAGTGACTGCGTTTCATCTTGCCCTTTCCCTTGCCAGGCGCCACAGATGAGTTGATGCCTCCTACAATGTTCGCATCTTGCTCTTCCTCCACCTTGCGTTTCTTTGGGCGACCGATGGGCGCTCGCGCTGAGTAGACGCAAGGTATATCATCGCTGTTGCACCGCGCACATCCGCCATTCTCTGGAAGCGTGCCGCTGCATTTGAGCTTGCGATTGCGGCATGCTTCGCAGGCAGTGCGAATGATGAGACCAAGCTTGGCAGCCTCTCCTTGTGTGTAGACTTGACCATCTGGGCCTAGGATATGGTTGGCCTTGTTGCTCGAGATCGAGGCGACACTGACATTGACGGGCGGCAGGAGGTAGTCGTCGTCGAGCATCCTCTTGGCTCCCGCCAAGGGAAGTGAAGAAGCTGACTTGGTCGACGATGATGTTTGTTGCGCTTTCAGCGATGCTTTTGCTGCAGCATCGATGGAGCTTCTGGAAGGCTTCGGAGTGGTTTGAAAGGTGTGCGCGAGATCATTCGGTGCTGGCGGTGTTATCGGTGTCTGCCGACTGGATGATCGAGAGGAGGAAGGACTGGAGGATTTCGGCGTCCCGTTGCTGGAGACACTGTGTTTGTGCGGATCAGTTGGCAAGTCTGGACGATACGGTTGACTAGCCTCGTGTGATGAGCTCCGAACGGCCGAGATTGACGATGAGGAGGAAGGTGGCGGACGGTGATGAGATTCGTAAGCCAAGATCGGCTTGCCCGAAATCTTTGGATCAGGTGCAGACGACACTTTGCCTTGGCCTCGGGATGTCTCCGACACGCGGATCGGCTGTGATCTTGCAGTGTCCGTCATTGGTTCTGGGAAGAACGGTGGGTCTGCCAGACCCTATGCGACTTCAGCCAAAGCTGCAAGATTTGAGCGTTCCTGAGCCTGCGTAGCCGATGCAAGTACAATTCGCGATTGCATGTACGGCGACGTTTGGTGTAGCGGCCTCGTGTCCACTGCTCAAGCCCGCGACAGTGTAGGGGCCCTTGGCTTTTCCCACTTCTGGCTGCGCTGCAGTCGGTGGAGAAGCGAAGACGGAGACAATGAGTGCCCACCTCGGAGCCTTTTGCGCTTGCAGCTTCAACAAGCAGATACTGCTCCGCCTTGCACTGCTCTTTCCGCGATTGACCGATCAGACGACTCTGACGCCTGAAAGTACTACCTCAATTCCCGACTGTAAATGTTATCGCTTCGTGCGAGGCGATTGTCGCAGTGACTCGAACGAGAGGATGAGGGTTTGGCGGGTGAGCAGGAGGAAATGAGTGCGTAGAAATGTTCAGCTCTTGCACTCGGAGCCTTTTTGCCTTCTTCACACGTCCGCATAGCGAATGCACTCGCCCTCAAGGGTCCAAAGACTTGACTGCCAAATTTTGGGGAGTGGGTATTCCAATTGGTCTAACAATCAAATTCCAACATGCGGGAAGTTCGCGAATCGGAAGTGGTAAGTAGAAAGTGGAAAGCTTCGGTGGATTCTTGATGTTGTTGCTGTGTGGACGCTCTTCTTGCCATCCTGCTAGTCATCCACGATCCCACAGCTCGTCGACCAAGGTCTGGGCAAACATGCCGCCAAAAAAGCGGTCTGCAAGGACGCCAGCGGCTGCGTCGTCGGAAGCTGCTGCGGACGATGCATCTCCACCTTCGCCCGTCCAAGATGCCATGACTGCTGTGACGTCGCTATTCCCCATCACATTGCCATTTCCGGATCCAGCTACGGACGACTCACTTATACCGGATGCCGATATCATGCTCGAGCAAGAGCTGCTGCGCAACCCCGACAACTTCCGCTCATGGTCTTCGTACATCGATCACATCATAGACACCAACGTAGTCAAACGACCGCCGCCGGACGTATCGCTGTCTACCTACCAGGCGGGACTGTTGGGACCACTTGCGAGCAGTACCCAGCGCATAGCACTGCGACGCATCACGAGCATATACGAACGTGCATTAGCTCAGTTTCCGACACGCTACTCGCTCTGGCGCGACTATTTGCAGAATCGATCTCGCTTTGTACTTGGCGAGCCAAAAGGCGGCTTCGAGGCAAAGCGCAGACGCGACTTGCAGGCTGCTCGCGAGAAGCTCGACTTTGGACCCACCTTGCTCGACTCGGCTGAGGATGAAGACTTTGGCTCCGCTTACAGAGGTGGCCTCGACGGCACCGTCGGTTGGCAAGAGTGGAAGAGCCTCGCAGCACTCTACGAACGAGCACTCATGTGGCTGCCTACGATGCCGCGGCTGTGGCTCAGCTACTTATCCATCTTCATCCACCCACAATGCCCGCCCATTCTCTCTCACACTCATGCGCGCCGCACCTTTGACCGTGCGCTAAGGACTCTGCCGGGATCGCTTCATCTGAGGATTTGGAAAGTGTACCTCAAGTGGGCCGAGCGTCAAAGTGGAGAGACGTGTCTCAGAGTATGGCGACGCTACCTCCGAGTCGATCCCTCCCTTACAGAGCGCTACGTGTCGATCTTATTGGCACAGAAGGAGGACCAAGAAGTCGACGGCGACGAGCGAGAGGATGGCGAAGACGACGGTAACCAATCCAGCAGAGGCTCTGCGTCCAAAGCTCTGGAGGCATCCAAGCTGCTCCTCGGGCTGGCCCGAAGCGCTGTGGACGGATCGTACATCAGTCCGGAAGGCAAAAGTCCTTTCCAACTCTTCGTCGAGTGGCTCGAGCTTACCGAAAAGTACCCAGAAGACATCGGTCTCGGTCCGGAGGAGGAGAAGCGATCCCTTCAAGACAGCAATGTTTCAGCTTCCGTACCGGCAGCAGCGACATCTCAAAACGGCACATCATCTGCTACCAGACGCGGTCAAGACAAGGCAAAAGCAGTTCGGGGCAGTGCAAAGGCGTCGTCGAGCAAGCCCGCTGAGACCGATCCGCTCGACCCAAATCGACTCAACGTCACGGCCATCATCCAGAAGGACGGTCTCGACAAGTTTACGGATCAGTCGGGACGGCTATGGACAGGTTTGGCGACCTACTGGATCAAACGCGGCGAGTTCGAGGTGGCGCGCGATACCTTTGAAGCTGGCATCAAAGCGGTTAAGACGGTGCGCGACTTCACACAGATCTTCGATGCCTATGCCGAGACGAGTGAGAACGTCATTGCCTTCATGATGGATGAGCTGGCTGAAGACGGAGGCGAAGAGCAAGTAGAGGACGACGATGATGGCGACGAGGAGCAGAGCAGGGACGAAAAGGAAGCCGAGCTCGATCGCCGAATGCAAGAGTTCGAAGAGCTGATGGAACGCCGACCTTTCCTCGTCAACGATGTCCTGCTTCGACGCAATCCGGACGATGTGCAAGAATGGGAGAAGCGCGTGGTGCTCTATGGCGACAATGACGAAAAGATCGTCGATACGTACCGCGAGGCGATTCAGAAGATCAATCCACGCAAAGCTACAGCCAACCTGCATCAACTGTTCCTCAACTTTGCTCGCTTCTACGAATACGGGGGATCCGCGGGTCTCGCCCAACTGGCAGCGGAAGGCGCCGACGGTCAGGACGAAGAAGAGAAAGTGGAGCAGGTGGAAGGGGATCTCGAGTCCGCACGGAAGATCTTCGAGAAAGCGGTGACAATACCTTTCCGCCGCGTGGACGACCTGGCAGAGATCTGGTGCGAATGGGCCGAGATGGAGCTGAGGCATTCCAACTACGATGAAGCCATCCGCACCATGGCTCGCAGCGTAGCACCGCCTCGCAACACCAAAGGCATCCAGTACCACGACGACACACTGCCACCGCAGACACGGCTGTTCAAATCGCTCAAGCTGTGGAGCTTCTACGTCGATCTGGAAGAGTCGCTGGGTGATGTCGAGAGCACCAAGCGCGTCTACGAAAAGATGCTCGAGCTCAAGATCGCCAGCGCGCAGATCATAATCAACTATGCAGCGTTCTTAGAGGATAACAAATACTTTGAAGAGAGCTTCAAGGTGTACGAGCGCGGTGTCGAACTGTTCACCTACCCCGTTGCGTTCGAGATCTGGAACGTTTACCTCAGCAAGTTTGTCAAGCGCTACGGCGGGGCCAAGCTGGAACGTGCGCGCGACTTGTTCGAGCAGGCGCTGGACAAGTGTCCCGCGCGCTTCTGCAAGCCGCTCATGCTCATGTATGGTCGACTGGAGGAGGAGCACGGTCTGGCGAAAAGGGCGATGAAGATCTATGAGCGCGCCACGCGAGCCGTTTCGACCGACGACCGCTTCGACATGTACGTCTTCTACATCGCTCAAGCGGCGGCGACGTTCGGGCTTGCTGCCACACGACCGATCTACGAGCGCGCGATCGAGTCGCTGCCGGATCGGCAGACGGCCGAGATGTGCTTGCGCTTCGCCGAGCTCGAACGCAAGCTGGGCGAGATCGATCGAGCACGAGCTATCTACGCACACGCCTCGCAATTCTGCGATCCCCGCACGCACACGGAATTCTGGAGGCAGTGGAACCAGTTCGAGATCGAGACGGGATCTGAGGATACGTTCCGAGAGATGTTGCGGATCAAGCGCTCGGTGCAAGCACGGTTCAACACGGATGTCTCGTACATTGCCGCCTCGGCTGTGAGATCCGCACAGCGCAACCAAGCAGCGCAAGCGCAGAGCGGTCGGCAGGATCAGCGCAATGGCGATGTCACTGACATCGATGCGAACGCGAACGACCCTATGGCTCGACTCGAAGCGGCCTCGAGGTCGACAGGGGCACGCCAGACGGCGTTCGTCGCTGCCAGCACGGCTGCTAGTGGCGCCCGCACCGCCGACACTGCCAATGGAGATGCCGAGAGGAACGACGAAGTGGTCGGTGGAGACGACGAGGACGACGACGATCTTCTCTAGTCATCTTGTCGACGTTGAATACCAGCATCACAATAGCATTGCGTTTCAAGGCTGTGCTGTGTTGAATCGTGAAAATCGATTTGAGCCTTCATCATCATCATCATCCATCATCCGCGGAAAAGAACGAGGACTAACTTACGTCGACGTGTTCTTCTTCTTCTGCGTCTATATGCTTCCTTGTGCTTCTCCTCCACAGAATCGTGCAACTCGTGACTGCTGCGACAGCTGATCCGCTGCGTCTACGGGCGAAGGCAATTCATCCCAATAAAATCTCGTTCCGGAAATGTAGCGGAATCTGGCGACACGGGAAGCTTCTCACGCGCCCAAAAAAGTCGACCAAAAAGTCTAAATTTCATTTCTCCAAAATTGGATGGATGGCTTGAACGCAGGTCACCAGAGCGCGGTCGAGCGTTGGGAGAGGCGGCATGCAAGCAGAAAGGGTGCATCTGTGCTACGTCCTTCTGCTGCAGTCTGCGGCCGTGGCCGCTGTCAACTGGACAGCCATCACTGGTGTACCGTCAGTACGCTGCTGCAATCGCATTCACGTTACTCATCGGCTACGGCAGCAACAGCTCCACAACCCTCATCGCTACTCCTGCGACAGCCATCACAAGCACTTCGACCATCTTCATCACTATCGTTGATACTGTATTTGCCCCTTTCTACCTCACACTCGCGACGCGCTGGCCCGCACTGAGCCGCCGTCGCCGTCGAATTCATCTCGACTGCTGCTTGTCAAACCCCACATCCTTTCGCTTTCTCACGCTCGAATCAACGTGATTTCGGCACTGCTTCGACGCCTTTGTTGTTTCCGCTGCAGCAACAGCCACGGATCGCTCGCTCGCGCTCAGAGCCTCACTTCATCTGCATCACGACAAGCGTCCGCCAGACTGTCGTTTCCCTGCGCTTGCAACCTAGCGTTTCTTTTTCGGCCTCGACCGTCCTCTCTTGTTCCTTACATCGTATCTCGACGTTTCGACATCAAGGTACCGACCCTTCTGGTTTGCGACAGCGAACTCGACATCCGTTCAGCTCACGCTGCCTAGACTGCGTGCCGCTGGCACCCGGGAGCTCCATTTGCATGCATCCTGCGAACACCAGCGTCAGTGATCGTGATCCGACCTTGCTCAGCTTTTCTCTGGGCCAAGCCAGCTCTACGCTAATTGCAGCAAATCATATTACAGAGGAGGAACCTGCTCTTCATCCGCTCGCCGCCTCCGCGTAGTGGATGGCCTTGGCGCCGGCAGCCACCATGAAGCTTCCAGATCTGCCAAGGTCGCGTCAACGTCCACGGAAACAATCTCAAAGGCACCCGACAGCGTTACCAGCACGACGGTGGGCCTTAGCATCTTCCGGAAATGGCTTCTTCTTGCATATCATGGTGTTGACGCTCGTCGCTTTCATGCTTGACATCGTATCCGGTGCCTTGGCCTCCTCTCCACACGCATCAGTGGCCGGCACCGCATCGACCGTCCCTAAGCGTGACCTCGTTCGTCCCGCCAAACATCGCCAGCTTGCATCTGTCGGTCCTCGCTCTCGCAGCAGCATATCTCCTACACGTCCTAGCTCCATCAGCGACCTTGTTCTCGCCAACACCGTCGTGCTGACCACCGTGGAGGGCGGCCTCTACGCACTCGATCGAGAAACAGGCAAGCAGCTCTGGTCGCTATCACCACACGCCAATCACGAATCCGACTCGCTCCTCCGTCCTCTCGTCACCGCTTTGTATGGCAAGGAGCAGAAATCCTTCGCCGAGATCGCGCAGGGCGGCCGTGCTTTTGCATCTCCGTTCAGCGACTCGTCGCCTCTGCTCGAAGCCGGCGGCATCTACATTGTCGAGCCATCATCCGCTGGTGACATCTACGTACTCTCGTCGGTAGGCGCCACAGCTGGCTCTGACCCTGCTACCAGCGGCGAGCCCGGCACCGTCCAACTCGACAAACTTCCGTTGACATTGCCTCAGTTGGTCGAGCTCAGTCCCTTTTCGTTCGCGGGAGACGATACGCGGGTGTTTGTAGGGCAAAAGCAAACCACGCTCGTCGAGCTCAACATCGACACCGGCGAACTCGGTGCTGTCTTCGGAGGTCGACAGGCTGGGGTCTGGTGCGGCGCTCAAGCCCATGACCTGGACGCTAGTCTGACCGGTCCGTCCAAAGGAGGCGACCCGAACTCTGGTCACACGGATGCGGAGTCGTGCATCGACGACGAGCCGACATTGTCAGGCTCCTCATCCAAGTCCGCTTCCAAGCTAGCTTACATTGGCAGGACTGACTACACGCTCAACATCCATTCGCGCAGCTCACCAGAAGCACTTCAAACGCTCCACTTCAGCACGTTTGCCCCCAATGCAGGCGACCGGGACGTCCAGATACTGTGGACGCAAGCGGATCATCCGGATCAGCGTGCCATTCTAGGTATGCCTGAAGATGGAAGTGTCGTTTGCTTCAACCTAACAGAAGCCGATCGCGCTTCCCGAAGTCACGGCGTCCATGACGAACCTAGCCGTGCCCTCTGGTCCGCAGAGCTTCGTGCAAGTGTCGCCGGTGTCTTTGACATCGTCTATCCGGCGCCGCATCTCCAGAACACCAAGTCCCTCAGCCGTCCCATCCTGGTTCCGCATCCACCGATTCCGCTATCTCGCATCTTCCCGCAGATTAGCGAGCGACAAATGCAAGAGGCTGAAGACCCTAGCCACCGGGGCGAAATAGCATCAAGACGTCGCTCTGCTTATCTCGGCATTGCCGGCGACAGCTTGTTCGCCATGAGCTCGCATCGTTTCCCGCTCGTCGCATTCGCGTCCAAGGCTGCCGCTGGCCTCAGCGATGGATCCAGCTCCCAAGGATCCGGCGACACTTGGCTTCCCGGACTGCCATCCTCGCAGAAGGGCTGGGCGGACGAGGGTCAGCGCAAATGCGCGTCGTTCGGATGCTGGCTTGGCAGCTACTCCCTTCAAGTTGATCCGACAGCAGAGGGCAGACTGCGCGACTCCCTCCTGGGCTCGCACTCGACTCTCGAGATTGATGCTGGCTCGCCACGACTCAGCATCGCCGACCGTCCCGCTTTTGAGCCGGACTCTTCTTCAGCTGGCAACGACTCGGAGGGACCGTCTCGTGATCGAGCATCGTCGGCATCTTCCAAGCCGTCCACATCCCCGAAATCACAGAAAAAGGCGACACCAAGATCTCGCCGACCGGGTAGTCGGGGCGCCTCCGACGAGACATCTTCAGACTCGGAGACCCCGCCTCGCAAGTCGAGGGAGGATTTGGACGCACCCGAGCGGACTTGGAAGGCACGCATGGCCATGTTCCTGCTCCAAGTTATTTGCGTCCTGGTGATTGCTGTGCTCACGGGAGCCACCTACCTTGGACTGCAAGAGCAGAAAGCTCGGGCCGAGCGGCAGGCAGCAGAGATCGCCAAAGGCGTCGTGTGGATTCCTGTGCTCAAAGAAGACGAGGCTGGCTTCGGTGGCGAAGCGGCTGCTGAGAAGATTCGAGCCGAAGAGGAGCGTCAACTGCAGCAAGCTATCACATTGTCGAAGCGAGATGGTCTTATTGTCGGTACGTCTGGGACCAAGAGCGCGACCACCAACGACGACGACGATGAAGACGGTGATGACGGCCATGAAGGTTCCAGCTCGATGTCCAAGAAGAAGAACAACAATAACAAGCGCAGGCGCAGAGGAAAGCGTGGAGGTGCTGCTGTTGCTGCAAAAGCAGCCAAGGCAAACAGCAAAGAAGGAAGCCCGGACGTCTCCGAGACCGGCAACGAAAAGTCGGCGGAAGACGAGGACGATGAGCAAATGTACGACAAGGATGCAGCGAGGGCCGACGATGGACATGCAGCCACTGGAAAGGAAGAGGATGACATTCTTGCGACGCCGTCCCAACGCGCGAATGGAGTCGCTGCGCACAAGGAGATGGAAGAGACCGCGTCTGCCAATGCTTCCGACACTGCCTCGTCCAACGAGAACGAGCCAGAAACGCCTCGAAAGGTCAGTGCTCCGGCCAAGGTCAAGTCGAGCAAGCTAAATGGGCTTCACGCCTCTAATGCTGACGCAGCGATGCGAGCAAGCGATAGTCTGCAACGTACGCAACAGCTTATGTCTCCACAACTTCGTTCGCCGTTGCTCAACACCGGGTGGGCTGGTTTCGAGGAGGAAGACGCCGCCTCGGTCGGCAGAGCTGCTGCGCAGATCGCAGCCAACGGTCAAAGCCAATTTGGCGGCTCTGCGTCCAGCAACGGCGTCAGCACATCTTCGCTCACCATCTCGGACGAGGTTTTGGGCTACGGATCTTCCGGCACCGTCGTATTCAAAGGCACCTTCCAAGGCCGTGCCGTGGCGGTCAAGCGTCTGCTTCGCGACTTTGTCCACGTCGCCTCGAAAGAGGTCTCGTTGCTCGAGTCGGCTGACAATCATCCGAACGTCATTCGCTACTTCTACAAGGAGCTCACGCCCAGCTTCCTGTTCATCGCGCTCGAGCTGTGTCCAGCCAGTCTTTCCGAGGTCGTGGAGAGGCCGGCCGACTACCGCGATCTGAGCAACTTGCTCGAACCCAAACGTGCGCTGAACCAGATCGCGTCTGGCTTGCGACACCTGCATTCGCTGTCGATTGTCCATCGCGATATTAAGCCGCAGAATATCCTGGTGGCCACGTCGTCGAGCGGCAAGCACCTCAAGATGCTGCTGTCTGACTTTGGCCTGTCCAAGCGTTTGGACGGCATGGCGCAGACGAGCTTCTCCCAGACGGTCAACAATCCTGGAGGCACCGTTGGCTGGCGAGCACCCGAGATTCTGCGTGGCGATGTCAACCTCGAACCCGGGTCCGAATCCGAGTCGTCGATGGGGAACAATCCGAAGGCCACATCGAGTCGCGAAGAGAAGCAGCGTCTTACGCGTGCCGTCGACATCTTTGCGCTCGGCTGCCTTGCCTACTATGTGCTGTCGAACGGCGACCACCCCTTCGGCTCGCGATTCGAGCGGGAGATGAACATCATCCGCAAGCGGGTTGATCTGTCGAGGCTTGACGGCCTCGGTGAAGAAGGTCACGAGGCGCAAGACCTTGTGCTCAAGATGGTCTCTCACGATCCACGTCATCGACCGTCTGCAGCCGAGGTGCTGACCCATCCTTACTTTTGGGATCCCAACAAGCGACTCAATTTCCTGCAGGATGCGTCTGATCGTTTCGAGATCATGGAAAAGGACCCGCCCACGGCAGCGCTGGTCTTGCTCGAATCGAAAGCACGCAACGTGTTGGGCACGGACTGGCATCGACGCTGCGACCGCATGTTCCTCGAGAATCTCGGCAAGTTCCGCAAGTACGACCCATCTTCGGTGCAGGACCTTTTGCGTGCAATGCGCAACAAGAAGCATCACTACCAAGATCTACCACCGAGCTTGAAGAAGATCTTGGGAAGCCTGCCCGACGGGTATCTGACCTACTTTACCAGACGCTTCCCTGAGCTGTTCCTGCACGTGTACAACACGATCGTCGATCAGCCATTGATAAGGACGGAACCGGTGTTCAGGGAGTACTTCCACTGTGCGGAACCGGATCACTAGACGAACTTCCTCCTTTGCTCCATCTCGATCTCTCTCCATCGACAATCTTGTCACGCAACCAACGGCGGCCGGACGTCACCGCCAAGCTGGTCCGTAAGAAGTCTCCGTCTGTATATGACTGTATTTGTACCTATAGCATCTTTCCTGCAACATGTATTGTGTAAGAAGACGAGTCGGTCTGATTCTCTGTGTGTCTTTGCTGTGTTGGTGTCGGGGGTTGAAGAATGCCGACAGCACTGAGAAGGCGGAGCGAGGGACTTCGGGAATCGGAAAGGATTCGCGGAAAGCGGAGAGTAACTATTTTTGAAGGGTTTGGAATTTTCTGATGGCAGCCAAACCAGAATTTCTCGAACGCCATCTTTGCTGCCCGACACCATCACAACTGCAATTCACTACCTCTCCCGGCTACCCTGTACCACCTCAGAACAAGCCAGCTCAAATCGCCACGAGCTCTTTGAAGCTGCTACTTTCATCTTCGGAGCGAAGGGCGAACAGCAATCAATTGACTGTACCAGCACATTCTTACCCCTCACCATGGCACCCGCAGCCACATCGTCCACAGCCGGCGCTGCCTCGGATCCCAAATCCCGCCTACTCCGATTCACAGGTCACCGCAACTTTCGTCAGCGTCTCATCCTCTCGCTCATCTCTCAACGACCTGTACGAATTGACTCTATCCGACCAGATTCTTCCTCTCCCGGTATTCGTGATTTCGAAGCCAACTTTCTTCGGCTCATCGAAAAGATCACCAATGGGTCACACGTCGAGATCTCGTACACTGGTACATCCATCCTACTCAAGCCAGGTGTGATTGCTGGCGGAAAGGTCGTTCACGAATGCTCGTTGACAAGAGGTATCGGGTATTGGTTGGAGTGGATTGTCGTTCTGGCGCCGTTTGCGAAGAAGGAGGTGGCATTGACGTTGAGAGGTGTAACGAATATGGATGGTGATTTGGGAGTGGATACGATCCGTACAGTGACGCTGCCTCACCTGTCTCTGTTTCTGCCGTTGGACTCGGTATCGACGCTGGCAAGTTCGTTGGAGCTGCGAATCTCCAAGCGAGGCTCAGCACCGGGTGGAGGAGGAGAAGTCCACTTCCGTTGCCCCCTCATCAAACACCTCTCCACCATCAATTTCACCGCTCCAGGACGAATCAAAAAGATCCGAGGCATCGCTACCTGCACTCGCGTCTCCCCGCAAATCGCCAACCGACTCATCGACTCGGCGCGCTCCATCCTCGGCCGTTACATCCCGGACCTCTACCTCTTCGCCGACGTCTACCGCGGCGAAGACTCTGGAAAGTCTCCCGGTTTCGCCATCACCCTCCTCTCCACCTCCACCACCGGTGCAATCTACAGCGCCGAAGCAGCATCCGCCACGGAAAACCCGGGCTTGCCGGAAGACCTCGCCGAAAGGGCTGCAAGGCAGCTGTTGGAAGAGATCAGCGAGAACGGCTGTGTCGATAAGAGCCACCAGCCGATGGTGCTGCTGTTGATGGCGATGAGTCCGATGGATGTGGCGAGAGTGACCATGGGTAGGATGGGTGCGAATGCGGTGATGATGATGAGGGATTTGAAGAGTGCGTTGGGAGTCGAGTTCAAGATTTCGACCGCCGAGCAGCAGGGATTGCCGTCAAAAGAGCAAGAGAGTGACGACGACGAGGAGGATGACGACGGTGATGAGGAAGCGAACGCAAAGAGGGAGATGCTCAAGAAGTTGGCCCAGCCAGAGCTGTACACGGTCAGCTGCGTAGGTGTCAACTTTGGCGGATTCAAGAAGGTCGGTTAGCAGGAACGTTGCCTTGTTTGCCATCCTTGATCACATTCAATCAAATCATATACCCCTCTACTCATAATGTCTGAACACATCTTATCTGTCTACCACGAGTGCGACCTGGTGCTAGCCTGCAGAGTGTTGAAGCAGACAGATGTGAAAGAGACTCAGTTCCGGTCAGCAGGGAGGAAAAAGAAGAGCCAAAAAAAATTAACTTTCTCCCAACGTGGGGCTCGAACCCACGACATTCAGATAAACTCCGAGAACATGCTCGGAAACCCTTGTGAATAAGAGTCTGACGCTCTACCGACTGAGCTAGCCGGGATGGAGTTTGTTGCGGAAAGCCTGCTTAGATTGCATTTATAATCACGACCGTATTCAGGGCAATACTAGACTCAGTTCTAGAGCTTTGTTGAGCACTGTCCGTATATCAAAAATGTCGGAACGAGAGGGAAGATAACATTTGACCTTCTCAAGTGCCATTCACAACACGCCTCCCTGGAGGACTATAGAAAGCGATCCCGGGCCGAAAGGTTCGCTACCGTGACGAACGCTCATAGACAGGACAGGAGAGCAGACCGCATTCATATTGCTGTATCTGGCAACACAGCGAGCTGTTGCAGTGTGGACGGCTGCAGGTGGAACACGGACATCGACCAGGTGGACGAGTTGCAAAGCTCACACTTCCGGTGAGCGGCTAGCATACGGTCCTGCATCCATCTTTGCAAACTTCTCCTGCTGTCAAGTTCGTCCACTCCGTTGCCACTGCTCATCCTCGGCCAGCATGTCGGACGTTCTCGTCTACTCGGGACCTGGCGTCTCCACCTCGGCGCTCCATCACACTGTCAAGACGCTTCGGACGCTACTCACCACCTACGACGTCAAGACGGTGGATGCCAAAACGCTGGCTCTCGATCCATGGCAAAAGGGAACTGCGCTTGTCGTTCTTCCTGGTGGTCGAGACCTGCCATACGTCTCCGAACTAGCTCGCGCATACGCCCGCAACAACGATGGCAGCGCATCGTCCAGCGCTCCACAACGAAGTGCTTCTCGTCAACTTCGAGACTATGTGGAATCGGGCGGAAGCTTCCTAGGCATCTGCGCGGGTGCCTACTATGCATCGAGCCACTGCACGTTCGAAAAGGGCACCGGCATGGAGGTGGACGGTGAAAGGCCGTTTTTGCGTTTCTTCCCTGGAACCTGCCAAGGCACGGTATACCCAGGATTCGTGTACGAATCGGACAAGGGGGCTCGGATCGTCGATGTTGAACGCACGAATGCTCGAGGCGAGAAGGACCAATGGAGGTGTCACTACAACGGGGGAGGAGCGTTCATAGATGCAGACAGATTCGCGGATCAGGGTGTGGAGGTGCTGGCTCGCTACGCTCAGGTTCAACCGGACGAGCTGCGCTTGGACATCGACCTGAACGGCCAAGCGAAGGCGGGACGTCCAAATTACGGAGGGCAGGCGGCAGTGGTGCTGTCTTCGGTAGGACTTGGCAAGGCGTTGCTGTTCGGAACGCATCCCGAGTTCTCGCTCCTCCCGACTTCGACACCAGTCGTGTTAGCAGAGAATGGACAGGCTCAGGCGCAGGAGCAGAATGACCGCGAGGAAAGAGACAGACAGCTCAGGATGCACGAGCGGCGCCGACTGCAATGGTTGCATGAACTGTTCACGCAGCGACTGGGTTTGCGATCGGAACTGCCGCAGTGGGCGGAGCCTACCGCAGCTGCTGGCTCAAAGCACCTTGATTCCAGCAAAAGGGACGCGGCTGGCACCGCCATCGAGACGGAAGAGCCGAAGCTGCAGCCCATCTTCCTTGCTTCGATCGGCAGAGACTCGGATTCGGTAACAGACGAGATCGTGCAGAAGCTTGCTGCAGAAAAGGTGTCGACTCCTGCTGCTCACATTGAAGGATACGACGCATGCACAGCTTTGAAGAGCGCAACATTAGCGTGCGTCAAGGACTCAAATGACGCCATGCACTTTGCTCTGGCAGATGCGGAAAACATCCTGGAGGCTCAGAAATTGTGTTCTTCCGCCGACTACGACGCTTTCTCGAAAGCCGTCGTCCCAGCACCATCGGCTGATGCCACCGCAGCCGAGGATTCGACACAAGACAAGGAAGTAGACTTGGACTCGGTGCCAAAGTACATGCTCGTCTGCAAGCAAGAACGCCCCTCCCCCGACGTCCTTCCTTATTGGAACATCTCCGAATACGAAAAGTACCTCTTGCATTTCCGCGAGGTCAACTTTGAAAAAGAGCGCCACAAGGAGAAGGGACACTGGTCGACGTGGCGTGCTCCATTTGATCCTTTCAATCCCTTTGGCGCCTCCAACAGCGGCTTCGCGAGTGCAGAGTACCGATTCGGAACGCCGATGCTGTACACACAGATGGTGACATCGACACAAACGATGCTCGACAAGAATATTCGCCTGCTCTCTGCCCTACCCGTGGGGACGACGTTCTTCGCGACGCAGCAGATGAGCGGCCGAGGACGTGGTGGAAACCGATGGATCTCGCCCAAGGGGTGCTTGCAATTCTCTGCCGTGTTCCGCGTGCCCGTATCGATGGCGAGCAAGACGGTGTTTCTGCAGTATCTGTCAGGCCTAGCTGTCGTCGAAGGTATTCGCATTGCACTCGGCGACAGCGAGGCTGGTAGAGCGGTGGCAGACAAAGTGCGGATCAAGTGGCCAAACGACATTTACGCCGAGATCCCGCCTCTCCATGCAGAAGCATCGGCCGAAACGGGTGCGGCTGCTCGAGCGAAAACGGCGACGTTCGAGCTGAACGGCAAACGTTACGCCAAGCTAGGCGGCATCCTGGTCAACTCTCAATTCAGCGGCGGGAACGAGTTCGTCCTCATCTCCGGTTGTGGCGTCAACTGTCTCAATCCTCGTCCCACCACCTCCGTCTCCGATCTGATTTCGATCCACAACCAATCGCTTATCGCATCCAATGCCGATCCGTCTACCCTGCTTCCACCGATCACGCAAGAAAAACTGGCAGGAGCCATCCTCTCAACCTTTGATTCGATCTGGAAAACCTTCATGCAGCACCAGGGAGATTTCCGGCCGTTCGTCGAGCGGTACCGTCAAGTCTGGCTGCATAGCGATCAAGAGACGACGTTGACGTCGGATGCTCTCCGAGCAGAGGGCTCGGAAGCGGAAGAGGAGAGCGTGAGGATTGTAGGTATCTCTTCGGATTTTGGGCTGCTGCAGGCCGTTCCGAGGACATCGGGTGTGAGGAGCAGGGATGGGAGAGCGTGGGGTGATACGGACGAGTCGAACACAGGTGGCATCATTCAGTTGCAGCCGGATGGGAACTCGTTTGATATGCTGCAGAACTTGGTCAAGCGCAAGATCTGAACGAGAAGCAAAGATCAATGACGATGCAAAACAATACATGCAAAACAATACACTTGCAATACACAGCGGATCGTGCATGTGGATGTTTAGCGAGAGTGTGTGCACGACGAGCCTGAACTACGATATGAAACTCGGACGTGAAGCACGGTGTCGGTCTCGACAGCCACCGCGGACTAGCATCGTCTGGAAGGTCGCGGTGTGCCGTGGAAACGGACAACGTGGAAGTCTCAGCGAGTCGGCGGTGTGGAGGAGTGTGCCTGAAATTCGGGCTGCGTGAAAAAGCAACAGAAATTCGCGGCTGCGCATGTGCCATTTATGCTCGCTGAGAGGCTCTGTGCGTCGAGAAGACGTTTCTTCGTGCATGACTTCGTGTGTTGTTGGCTCACGACATCCTCCATCTGTACGAGCGTTGCCTCTATCAGCCCTACGAGCATTGCACCCACATACACATACGCACACAACACCGAGGTTTCTCCTCCCTCGCAACAGCTCGATTCTTCGATTCTGCACCCAAACCAACACGCAATGTCGTCCGCTGCCGTGGTAGAAGACGCGCTCGAGCCAACGCTTCAAAACATCCTGGATCAAAAGACGCTCAAATGGCTCTTCGTCGGAGGTAAGGGCGGTGTGGGAAAGACCACCACCTCCTGTTCGCTTGCGATTCAACTCGCGAAAGTACGCGAGTCGGTGCTGCTCATCTCGACCGACCCTGCACACAACCTTTCGGATGCGTTCGGACAAAAGTTTGGCAAAGAAGCCACCAAAGTTAACGGATTCGAGA
Organism: Pseudozyma hubeiensis SY62; assembly: GCF_000403515.1. Lineage (NCBI taxonomy): Eukaryota > Fungi > Basidiomycota > Ustilaginomycetes > Ustilaginales > Ustilaginaceae > Pseudozyma > Pseudozyma hubeiensis. The sequence continues at coordinate 67,084 of NW_012133793.1, read as the reverse complement.
ACCTGTCCGCTATGGAGATCGACCCCAACTCGAGCATCCAGGAGATGATCGAGCAGTCGGACAGCAACGGTGGTGCGATGGGGTCCATGATGCAGGACCTCGCGTTCGCCATCCCTGGTGTAGACGAAGCCATGGGATTTGCCGAGATCATGAAGCACGTCAAGTCGATGGAATACTCCGTCATCGTCTTCGACACTGCACCTACCGGCCATACTCTCCGCTTCTTGTCCTTCCCAAGTGTCCTCGAAAAGGCTTTGGCCAAATTCAGCACGCTCGGACGAAGTCTTGGACCCATGCTCGGGCAATTCCAATCCATGCTCGGCGGAGGTGGTGCCAACCAAGAAGACATGTTCGCCAAACTCGAGAGCATGCGTGAAGTCATCACCGAAGTCAACACGCAGTTCAAAGACCCGGAAAAGACGACGTTCGTCTGCGTATGCATCGCCGAATTCCTCTCTCTCTACGAAACCGAACGCCTGATCCAGGAGCTGACGAGCTACGAGATCGACACGCACGCCATCGTCTGCAACCAGCTGCTGTATCCGAAGAAGGACAGCAACTGCCAACATTGCCGAGTGAGGAAGCAGATGCAGGACAAGTATGTCGGGGAGATGATGGAGCTATACGCGGACGATTTCCACATTGTCAAGATGCCGTTGTTGACCGAGGAGGTGAGAGGGACGGACAAGTTGAAGGACTTCAGCAAGTTTTTGGTACAGCCCTATGTTCCATCGCAGGAGTAAGGGAAAGGGGATGGAGGGTTCGGCACACTGTACATTCTAGATGCTTGAACTTCGTCATCCTAGCTCGAGACCAAGATAGGTTCACACGTTTTGGGGTGGAAGCCAGACACGAGTACAACCGACCAAGCCATCGGGATTTTTACGCATGTTAAGCCTACGTGTGTGCATCCCTCTGAAAAAGTCGGATCAATTCTCCTTCGATCGGAGAATTTTCGTCGTGAAGCTGGTCGCCTTCAGCCCCTCCCCTACTCCTGCGTAGTTCTGTGTGAGTCTCCTGTCTCCTATCTCCTGCATTGGCGAACCTCGAGCGCCCACTTTGCTCTGCGGTAACTAGTCGGAGCACAGCCGAAGTCATGGGCGAAGCGGCGGGAATCCTAGGACAGCGCTTCGGACGGGGCATCCGACAGAAGGCGGGTAGGCAGCACTGCCTTTCTGCACAAAGTGTTGGTGTGATGCGTGCATTGCCGATCTGCATACGACTCGATGATGGTGAAGGCACGCGGGCGAAAGCGCCGCAGCGCCAGGCATGTGTGGCTTGACCCTTTAGTCAAAGATTGGACAGCCTGGCTTCCCTCGCTTGTTGACTGACTTTTCGATGACACCTCTTTTCGGCATTGTGGAGCCGTCCGCTTGACAGCGTTAGCCAAGTGCCGTTCCCGTGCGCTCGTGCCATACAGTTTTCACGACTCAAGACTGCACTTGCTGTCTCCTGGACGTGTGACACGCCTGGCTCGCGTTGCTAGATGTGGTGCCGACTCTCCTGTTGCTCAGCCAGTACCCACCCGGGGTGTGTATGTGTGTGCATCGCCTCTTCCGACACTTGTCACACTCTCCCTCACCTTCACATGCTGGGCTTCGATGTCACAGTCTTTTTTTCATTTTGAGCGTGTGACCAATGAGATGTGGAGACAGCAAGAGCATAAAATCTTTAGCTGAGATGCTGATGTGCTGTGCTGTGACCGCTGTCAGACGCGAGCTTGCTGCCGGCCTGGGTCGACTTTTTAGAGCTGGCATTTTTTGTCCTTCCTAAAACCCCTTTTTCACCCTCCGATCACTGTCATTCTCGAGCCTTTAGCACCGCACAGAACACTCTTCGCAGCATCCTTCGCCTTCTTCTTCCCTCTGCGTAGCTCCTTCTTCATCCTTGTCATCTCCGATCCTCATCGTCTGACAGCAGCCATAACAGAAGCAGCAGCAGCAGAGTTTCTGTCATTCCTCCAGGTTTTGTCTTTCGGTCAGGCCTGGTAGCAGCAGAGGGCATCCGTGCGACCATCCCTTTAGCCGTGGACGACGCTCAGGCTCCCTTCTTTCCCTTCCACATCTCTTTCCGTCTCGGTTCGCCTGCTCTCAGCTTCTCGGTCATACCCTTCGACTGCTCGCCACTATCATCTATACCTTTGGCCGCCTCTGCATCTGGTTCAATACTGCTCGCCTCTCACCAGCTGGCAATCTTGCCTCTAACACGAGAGTGAAGCATCCGTCCCTTCGTCTCTTGCTTCTCATGGTTGCTTTTCGCCCTTGAACTTTCATTCGCATCCTTCCGCTGTATTGCCCTCGCAACTAAGATACCTCAAGGCATTTCATCTTTTCGGCTATACCCGTACAACCCAGGTTACCCACGCAAGCACCCTCTGCGAGCGCTCGCTGCTACTTTCGAAGAGTGGATACCTCTGTATCCCATCTTCTCTCGTCCAGTCTTCTTTTCTGTCTGCTTAGCAACCTCGACGTTCGTCCTGACCTTTGGCCACTCGAAGTTCTGGATTCATATTCATTGTGGCCCAGGCTTTTGCGAACGAGTCGAACGCCAAAATGGATCTCTACTCGACCTCGTTCACCATTCCGCGCTCGATCGGCGTTAGCAGTTTCGTCTCGGATGCTGCAACAAATCCAAATGGCAACATAGCCGCAGCCTCGTCCTCGAGCTTCAGTCTCGAGGCGGCCCGCCCTGGCTCGCACGTAGGCGCTCGTCCCACGCCGCCCTCAGCGCCGACTGCTGCCGAGCCGCCGGCCTCGTCACTGCCTGGTCGCTTTACCTCCATGCGCTCTCGATTCCCGCCTAGCGTCAAGGCTTTCATGCCCAGCGCCTTCGGCGGCAAGCGCACCAGCGACAGGATCGTCGAAAGCGTCGGCGCAGAAAAGGAAGAAGCAGATGCTTCGACCGGTCCCTCTGCACAGCCTGCCAATTCAGAAACCGAGCAGCCGGCGCCACTGGCACCCATCGGCGAGAGAGGCAACGCTCGCCCTTCAAAGCTCGGCAATCCGAGCGTCAGTAACACTGACGATATCGTCGGCAATCAACATCGAGACAGCAGATCCACCGTCGGCACCCGCTCAAGCTTTGACGTTTCGTCGGCAGCATCCTTCACGGCAGACAGTACCGCAGCAAGCAGCGCTATAGGCGTCAATCCGTCCAGCACCACCCACTCGGCTTCCAACTCGATCTCGCTCAACCATGCGCAGCAAGAACGCGGCATGTCGCACTCGCAGAGCAGCAAGGACCTCCAAGAAGCTATCCAAAAGCTCAGCTCGGATGTAATGGCCAACCATCAATGTCTCGTCTCCTTCGCTCCCGTGCCGCAGAACGACGATTCTCGCGTACCCGCGACCCCGCTCTCGCATCCTTTTCCTCGTCAGAGCTCCTTCTCATCATTGCAAAGCCTCGATCAACTGCCTTTCCCCAACCCCACCGGCTCAGGTTATCCGTACCAGCAGTATCATCCGCAGCCTATCGGCACCCCAGACTCGCATTCGTCTGCCTTCTTCCCTGGGCGCGCCGGTGGAGAAGCGCTGGGAGCCGGATTCCCTGGGCTCAACGCAAGCTCACTCTCACTCTCCTCGCTCAATCCGCCCCAGTCGGGGAGCCACGTGGCCCAAGAAGTGGGTCTCTCATCTGCCCATCCGCTTCGATCGCCCAATACCAACTCACTTGGCGCTCCACGATCCAGCCTGAGCGGCGTGCCCAAGCCGCCACAGTACAACTTCCATCTCAGCGGTAGCTACCAACAGGTCATGAATGCCCGAGGCTCCATTCTGCGCGAGAATCCTTTCAAGTCGACCTCTACCGTCAAAGTAGCTCGTGCCGACGTATTTGATGTTGCGCCCGGCTCGTCGCCGCCTGGGAAAGAGGGCATCAAGGAAGATGTCCGTCGCAAGTTCGACGAGGTACAATCTATGACCGGCGCTACCATTACGCTCAGGAACAGCGAGATCCGCAGCGCTGATCTTGGTTACGGCCTCGAGACCGAGCGCATCGTGGAGGTGCTCGTCTCGGGATCTTTCGAGAGTGTCGAGTTGGCCCGTGTCAAGGTCCTGGTCATCCTGGACGAGATCGCCGGGCTGAAATCCGAGACCTGCGAGATCGATCCCAAGCTGCACAGTATCATCGGCGGGCGAAAGCGCTGCGTGGTGCAAAAGATCGAGGAGGAGACGGGCACCAGCATCTATTTGCCAAGCTCGTTCCTCGGCACATTCGGCTCGGGTCTCGCCAGCCGCAGCGATGGCAAGGGAGTCGCGGCCCATCAGAACCAGATCCACATCACGGGCGAATTCTTTGGTGTGCAGCGCGCTCGTGACATGCTGTTCCAGGTGTCCATGCATAAGAGCAAGGGCATCATCTCACGAGATGCCGCTATCCTGCCTCGCAAGCTCGATTGGATGCTCACCGAGCGTCTCGAGGAGCTGAGGTCCATCATGATTGACAACGGCACCTTCGTCGCTTTCCCATTGCTCGGCAGCCAAGCCAGCGTCATCTCGGTCTTTGGCGACCACCGCGTCAACATTGAACGTACCATCAGATCCATCATGCAGCTTGCCTGCCAGTTCTACGTCGCATCGCTCTGGCTGCTGCCCGTTGGCTTCGACGTCTACATGCCTTCGCCGCAGGCCAACCTCAATCCGACGCAAGTGGCGCCGGTGCTCAAGCACGTCGCCAACGCATCGGGCGCCGAGGTGGTCTTCAAGAGCAACTGCTTCGAAATTCACGGTCTCGAGTCCGAGGTGCGCACCGCCGTATCGGCGCTTCTCGAGATGGACCTGATCAAGAGCTTCAACTTTGAAGTGCGCTTCCAGATCGAGCTTGCCAACGAGCATCGCGAATTCATCTCTGGCAAGAAGAACGGCAAGGTCAACAAGGTCATGAAGCAGTGCGGCGTCCGCATCAAGTTCGAGACGTTCAACGACTACAACTTCTTGATCGATGTCTCGGGCAACGACCGTAACGGCGTTCTGCAGGGCCTTGGGCTCCTGCAAGAGGAGCTGCCCGCCGAGATGTCGTTCCACGTACCGGAGGCGTACCACAAACGCATCATTGGCGTCGGCGGCAAGAACATCCAGCGCATCATGAAGAAGTTTGGCGTCTACGTCAAGTTCAGCAACGCTGAGGAGTTCGCAGCGCTGGGTGGCTACCTCGACAACGAAGACAACGTCATTGCTCGAACGCCTGCCAAAAATGCTGCCAATCTCGAGAACCTAAAGCTCTCGGTCATGGAGCTGGTCAATCCTAAGGACAAGGACTACATCAGCGAGACGGTCACCATCTCTCGCCGATATCATAGAACCCTGCTGGGCGAAAAGGCCATCTTCATCCACGATATCGAGAGCAAGACCAGCTCAAGCGTGCGCTTCCCTGCCAGAGAGTCGGCCTCGGACTTGGTCACCATCTTTGGTCCCGAGTCGCAAATCCACATTGCCGCCCAGATGCTGCTGGATCATGTCCCCTTCGAGGCGGAGTTCCGCGCTCCCAACTCTACCGAGCTGGCTGACGCTATCCAGACAGACGAGTTCACCGCGCTCGCCGAGCAGCTGAAGCGCGATCTCAGTATCGCTGTGTCGCCGGTCATCGAGCAGCGACGCCCCGGAGGTGAGGCTGTCTTCAAGCTGCAACTCAATCGGAGCAACACCGACTTCCTGCCCACGGCAAAGGACGCCATCGAGGATTTCCTCATCAACCGCAACGCCAACATCTACGCTGCACCGTCTCGAGCGCGCTCCGACTCATTCGCTTCGGCTTTCCCGCACTTTGCCAACAAACTGATCTCCACCGCCGCAGCCGCCGAGTCGAACGAGTCGTTCCACACCACCACTGCTACCGCAGCCGCAGCCGCCGCAGCTGCTGAACAAGCGCGCGTCAACGAGCGTCGATTGCGAGTCGCCGCCTCGACACCGGACATCAAAGCGCTTTTCGACTCACCGGCGCAACATTTGCATGGCGGTCCAGGCTTCCCGTCGAGCAATGGCGGAAGTGCTTCTACAGCTGCCAACTCGCCCATGATCACGTCCTCACTTTACGCATCGCCATACAGCAACGGTCCTGGCTTTGGTAGCGACGTCTGGGGTGCTCCGACACGCGCCTTCACCGCCAGCTCCGCTAGCAGTGCTACGCCGAGCCTGATGGGGCTGCCACCTCCTTCCGTCGGCGCACCGGCTCTTCCAAGCCCAGCCGGACCTGGCCCCATCGGGTCCGGAGGTGTACCGCAGCCTGGAGGTATCCAATTCCCGTCACAGCCGAACCTGCATCATCAGCAGAGCGCACATCGACTCTCGGACGAGATGCACATGAATCGTGGACTGGATGGTATGTCGATGGAAGACCGTGTCAAGGCGCTCCGAAAGCCGCGGTCGTTCGCTCATCGAGCTCAGAGCCTCGACATTGGAGCCATGGCAGCACAGCAAGCTTCGCAGCACGCCAGCGGAAGCATGAGTGTCGGTCCACCCACGCCGTACGGCCTTGGTCCCATCGGTACCGGCGCGCCCGGCATGCCTGGCTTCCCCGGTCTGGGAAGCTCGCAGACCAGTTTCAGCGGCGGCGCGCCTCATCATCTCTACCAGCCCCCCACCCCGCAGCAGCACGCCCAGCAGGCGCAGCAGCAGCACCAATACCAGCAACAGCAACAGCAGCAGCAAGGCTATGGCGTGCCTCACCAGCACATGCACGCGTCGTCGGCTAGCATCTCGCGACTTGCACCCGGTCGCCATGGTCAAAATCCGGATGCTTCCACGATGGACGAGGTGAGCCGCGTGCTTGCTCAGCTCGCTTTTGATCGGAACTGAAGGCAGCCGGTTGCCAGTCTCTTTGAATGAATGATCTTCTTACCCCTTAATGGTCCCCCTTACGTCACTTTCGTTCGTCCGCCTCGGAGCACTTGTACATGATCCCAGCATTCGGTATTCCCCTCAACGCCCTACACATTCCCTCCGCATCCCTTCATACCTGGTTCGCACACGCGCATATACACCACGGCATTTCAATCAATTACTACCCGCTCGGTCACAGCTGTCTTGTTGGACCTTGCACCTTTTCATCCTGTTTCACTTTTCACCTTTTGCAGCTAGGTGACATCTCAAGTCAAGCGGCTGTTTCATGATCTAATCTAATTTGGCATTCTCGATTGGACTTTGCGGGATGATGGCAGTGTGGAAGTGTGCCTCTTGCGAATGTTGTAAGTACGGTGCTTGAGTGACGTGGTTCATTCTTCAGATCTTTTCAGAATGTTACGTCGCAGTGTTTTGTTTGGTGTCAAAATTCAAATCGGCTCCGAGGATTTGCGCAGGGTGCGGATTCTTGGAAGAAGTTTTGAGGAAAATTTCCAAGACTCAAGAGCGCGTTGTGAGCGCAGCTGCTGGCATAGCTGCTCTTTGAGCACCTCCACCATCCACCAACCCTCTACCTCGCCTTGCTGATTGCTGCCGACTGGCGTTCGCAGGCATATACCATAGCGTGCAGCTCCAGTCTGCTTGGAAACTTCGCGAAAGCATCCGTGACCAGCGATCTAGCGCCCAGCAAGTGTGGGACCTGTTTGCGAAGGAAGGAGCACAACTTACTCGGATCTGAAAAGGACAACTAGCACTGCGCCTGCCTCCCTGTTCAGCTGTTGAGCTTCTCTTCGACGCTGCACTAGCACGGGCTCGCACTGCGAAGCAGATATCGTCCATACAGAACGCCATACTTTCGCCTCTTAGCAGCACATCTATCACACAACCGTCATGGAGGACGATCGGGAAACAGTGCGACTCTGGCGAGTCAACCGCACCATCCACGAGCTTGTGCGTGATAGAGGCTACCAAGTTGCCGACGACGAAATCTCGATCGACCTCGAGACGTTCAAAGCCGAATACGCACCCACCGGAGGCTCTGTGGATCGAACCAAGCTCAACTTCTTCACCGAGCACTCTGAACACGAAAACCAGCGACTCTTCGTCTTCTACTCTCTGGAACGAAGCGTAGGAGTGAAGACCATGCGACAGTTCATCTCGATCATGGAGGAGCGAGACATCCAACGCGGGATCATCATCTGGCCCGAAAAGATGACCTCGGCCGCGAGGAAAGTCATCGACGCCATGCGTGGCACTTTCCACCTGGAGGACTTCGAGGAGGCATTCCTGTTAGTCAACATCACCCACCACCACCTGGTGCCAAAACACGAACCGCTGTATCCGGAGGAGAAGAAGGATCTGCTGCAAAGGTACAGGTTGAAGGAAACGCAGCTGCCGAGAATCCAACAGGCAGATCCGGTGGCGAGGTACTTTGGATTGCAGAGAGGTCAGGTGGTCAAGATCATCCGACCGAGTGAGACGAGTGGTAGGTACTGCTCGTACAGGATCTGCATGTGAGGGAGGGGTTGCGGTGGAGGGAGAGCGACTGCGTTTCATTGTCGCTTGTGTGGCGGTGCATGGTCGGTCGATGATGACCGGCAAAACTTCCGTTCTTACTTGTAATACTATGATGTTCCTATCTGATCGTTCTTCCGACACGTGCCGCCCACTGCTCAAAGTGGTCTACGAGAAGTCGACTGTTGCCGTTTCGGCAGCTTGTGATTGTGACACAAGGAAGCAGCAGCAGCGAGAGAAATCGAGATGAGTAGGGCGCTCTCAGCGCGTCGAAATTTGGAGCTCGAACAGGCCAGCGCTGCCATGCGTGTGCGCTCCGCCCGTGCCAGAATATTGACCAAAGTGTTGTTCTCCCGACGCCTCATTCCTGTCTCTTCACAAACCTCGTCAGCTTTCACCACCTACCAACCTCGTCCGCACAGTCCTCGTCGCGAATACTACATCGTGCTTTCGGACGAGGTCGAACTTATCGAACTCGGGTCAGCGGGCATCGACCGCATAAAAAGGGAGCACAGAAACCGAGGGACGACGATGGCCGGCTTGGAAGAGTCCAATATCGCCCCTACCTCTACAGCGATGACACCCGAGACATCAACAGCAACAGCGCTAGCACCAGCCACGGCCTCTTCGTCAAGCAAAGCGAAGGACGATGAGTCGAATGCATTCTACCCACCTCCCACATCATCTTACTACTTTGGACCACCTGATTCGACCAAAGCGTTTGGTGAACCTGTCACTGGCAAACCTGGGGTACATTTGCCGAAGGAGATCGTCAGGTATGTCACCGATCTGCGCTGAGCTACTGCGTGTGCCAGAGGTTTCTGGTACTTACGATGATACCCATTCCTCTTGCGCATCACAGAATCGAACGGGACTATTCGTCGGGAGAACTACCCCAGTTTCACTCCAGCTTCCCAATGGAGCTTGAAGGTCGAGTGAGTATCCTACCTCTCGATCAGTATACATACCTCTCCATAAGTTTAGAACGCTGATACATCCTGACCGTGTGCGTAACAGATCTCACCAACGACCTTCAGCGAGATCATCAACGACATCAACTCTTTGCTCGTCACCGCACACAATCCTCCCCGCATTTGGATCGATAACACCATTGCCATCCTGACGTTTTACATCTCAATGCTGCTCGTAAAGGGTCATTACCAACGTGTGAGTTTGACAGTCCCCTCCCACCAAGTCGGGGAACAGTAAGGGCTGAGTACAGTGCTGACAAGATGTTGTTCGGTGTTGATTTCGGCGGTATGATGTAGACGATGGAAGAGCTGGATAGGATGATCTCAAAGTACAACGAGGAGGCACTGCATCCGGTGGGGTTGAGTTTGGTCGATCCGCGCAAGACGGCGTTCCTGTTCATCGAGTTGGAGTACTTCTGAGAACGTGCTTCCAATCTTCAAACCGGTGAAGCGTAGGCTTTCATGCGACACAATATACCCACATCGCACACTTCTTTTTCACAACAACCGTATTGGCATGAGGTCTCCACGGCGCAGAGAGCGAGATTGTCCCGAAGCTGTGATCAGAAAGTGTTCAAATGGCAAAGGTCTTGATGAGGAGGAGGGTGTTGCTCGGTGAATTGTTCGGGTTTCGGAGCCTTTTTTCCTGGACCCTTGAAAGTAAGAGCTTTCTTCTACTTTTCATCATCTTGCCTTTTCGTCATTGACCACGATTCAACCATCGTCGGCATCAGCTCGAGAAGAGTTCGCGTCTCACGCCGAACGATGTCGACCACATCCGCAGCCTCAACTTCGCGCATGACGCTAGAGGCCGACTCGGACGGCTTCCAGTTCGTGCGAAGCAAACGACGTCCACGAGGCACACCCAGTGCCACCGGGAAGAACGTTTCCAACAGCAATGGGAATATCACCGGGCCCACGAGCGGGTTCGCATACGCCTCTGCCTCGTCGAGTAGCAGATCGGGGAGAAGGGATGCGAAGGGGCGCAGGGAAAAGGAAGGCGAACAGGAGAGGGAGACAAAGGCGATGGAGAGGGCGATTCACGCGATCGACGTTTTCGTGAGGTACTTGGGTAGCGAGTTGGGATTGGATGCGACAAGTGATTTGGCAGGCGGGCAGACGTTTGCTTCAGAACTGGCAAGGGTGGTGAAGCGTGTTTGGCCTGTTGAACAATCAACTTTGCAATGCAAGGCGGACGCAGAAGCGCAAACATCACAGGATTCGTCACCTCGACCCCGCGCCGAGGAACCGCAAGACGCACTACATCCGCCGTCCTCTTCGCAAGCTTCCACTGCACCACCCCTTCCCCGCCAGATAGTCTGCCTCGGTCTAGGATCACCGACAACCTCACGTAGCGCCCAGATCCAGCTTGCGCTCCTCGTGGTCATACGCTCCTGGCTATTGCGCCATTCCAGCCGGTCTTCCTCGAGTGCTTTGGGTAGCAAGACGATAGAGGGTAGTATGGAATGTCTCGCCTTCGATCCGGTGTTCTCTGCCGCGGACACAGCCCTCTTGAAACGATACGACGTCCGTACACTCTCCAGCAGCCTGCACACGGAAGTCGAGCAGAAGGAACACAACCAGGGAAACCGAGCGGAATCCATCGAACCATTCTACACGGCGATCACAGAACCCACCCTGCTATACATGCCACATTGCGACAGAGGGCTGTACGAAGAAGTCCTTTCTCTTAATTACTCGTCTTCCGCAACAACGACCCAAACACCTAAGCCAAATGGACCAAGTCCGATCGTGCTCCTCTGCAACACCCTCTCCAACTACCAAAACACCACCTCCGACCAGGACCTGCAAAACCACGCACCAACTCTACACCGTTTGACACCCCAATTCAACGTGGAGGAACTGCCCAACTGGGAAGGTGGGAGGAAAGGGTTGCCGTTGGTACGGCAGCTGCAGGTCGGACAGAAGGAGTCGAAGACGGAGAAAGAGGATGCCGTGGGAGAAGAAGGGGCGGAGAACGTTGTGGGCGAGTTTGCGAGGTTGTGGGATCGAAACGCGTTGAGGGATTTGGCGTTTCACTGGATGTAGCTCTGCGAGCTGGGGGTTGCTGACGTCGACTCGGACTCGCACTCTCGGGCGGTGCTAGGATGTAGTGTCGAGCAGAAGATCGCCAGCAGAACTTCACACTGCATACCCATCACATCTGAACCGTTCAACAGTGACACTCGAGCGAGAAGACGTTGAATTCACCACCTTTAGCCATCTTACGTTTCGTCGAACATCCCCGTCTGTGCCGCCTCTCCTCCGTTCGTGCCTGTTCACCTTGCCGCACCCTCCGCCCTCGCCCTGTCCAACGCAATCCTCCCACTCAACGGATCCACCCTATTCGGTCTCGTCGGGATCACGCTCTCCCTAATCCCGTACAGCTGTATCGACTCCAAATACATCGGATAATCGATCTCCATGATAAACTGCTTACTCCTCACGCCACCTTCCTCCACATCATCGTCGCTCGGCGGAGTCGCCACGGTCAAGATAGCATTCCCCTGCTCGTCCGTCCTCAGACTCGCCTTGTTCTCCTTGATCAAAAAGCTCACGTGGAAGAAATTCTCGATCGTGTTGACAAAGCTCTCCGGGTCGACGGCGAACTTGAACAGACACACGCCCTGGGGGCCTTGTTGTTGCAGCAGTCTGCCGACTTGGATGATGGCGGAGGTGGATTCTTTTCCGGCCGAGTTTTGGAGGTCTTGCTGCTGAAGGGAGCGAGGGGCGGTGCGTTCGGCGGGTGCGTCTTCGTGTCGTCGGTGGGTGATGGTTCGACGTTGTTTTGGAAGCACTTGAAGGGGGCCGAGGAGGAAGTCGATCGTAACCGCGCGTTTGGAGAGCGATGCCGATAGACGTGATAGCTTTGACCACGACCACTTTTCAATGTCCACGCCATCATCCTCGTCGTCATCGTCATCCTCGTCGACGGCAGCGCGTCGGATCGGCGCAGCTTCTCCACCCAAGTACCTCGCCAGTCTCGCCATAAACTCGTGCGTGTCAAACGCATCCGCATTCAGCTTCATCTTCTTGGCCATCCGCGCACCCATCTCGCTCATCGACGTCAACGTCTTGGTATCCAGCACACTCTCGCTCGGCGCGACCACGCGTTCGTGGAGCTCGTCGGCCTTGGCGATGAACTCGACCAGGTCGGAAGGTTTGAGCGTGGAATCGCGTTTGAATGCTTCAGCGGAGGCGATGAGCGCGCGGTAGTCGGAGCGGACCTTTCGACGGGAAGAGTCATCTTGGCGTGGGTTGTAGACGAAGTTAGAGTCAGTGGGAGGTGGAGGAGGACGCTTGCGTGAATTGGAGGGGGTGGAGGAGGGGCCGGCTTGGGAGCGCACTTCCTGCGTGCGTTGCGTCGACGTCGGCATAGCTGATAGCGTGGCTATAAAGGATTCGCCGATACTGGTTGCGAGAGACGATGGTGTTGGGTGTTGGTGGAGGATGCGGAAGAACGTGAACAGAGAAAGTGAGAGCGGGACATCCGAAAAAAGTGTTGATTAGCTTCGCGAACGAGGCGCATGCGCATGCGCAGCAGTCCAACTCAATTTTGGCGGAACCCTTTTGCAGCGCGCGTGTCTCTCCTCACTACTCACGCGCCTCAATTTGGCACACACCCACTCGATGTCAATGATCTGTACAAATGGTTCGTAACATTGCAGCGTGAAAAGGCTGTCAAGAGTGTGCGGATCAAAAGCCAGAGCGCGGACCAAATCGCCCAGCCAGCCAACTAGCTATTCTACATTCACAAGAGTCAGTGAAGCCGGGTGCAGCTCAACAGCATCCACCGTTTGCCTGCTGCGAGACGTTCTGGCCCTGACCGACCTTGAGTGTGCTCTTACCGCCAGCCTGGTTGTTGACGGTGCTGGAACCCATTCTGTCCTTGATCTGCTTCGCCATGGTCAAGAAGGCCTGCTCGACGTTGGTCGCCGACTTGGCCGAAGTCTCGAGGAACGGAATCTGAAGCTGGTCGGCGAACTCCTTTGCGGTCGTATACTCGACCACCTTTTTGTTGGTGAGATCTGACTTGTTACCCACGAGCAACTTGTTGACGCCTTCGCAGGCGTATCGGTCGATCTCTTGGAGCCACTGCTTGACGTTGCTGAACGTGTCGTTGTCTGTGACGTCGTAGACGACGATGATACCGTGTGCGCCGCGGTAGTAGGAAGAGGTGATGGTTCGGAATCGCTCTTGTCCCGCAGTGTCCCACTGATGGTGTGCAGAGGAAGCATTTAAGAAGTGTCAGCTTCGTCGAGCTGCGTTTCAATAATAAGAAGACGGGGGTACTTACGATTTGAAGCTTGACGGTCTTGCCTTCGAGCTCGATGGTGCGAATCTTAAAGTCAACGCCAATAGCTGTGACGCAGGAGGAGGAGGAGTCGAGCAGTAGCGCAGGGGAGCGGGAAGAAGACAAAGTATTCAGTCAGCAACGCTGGATGTGCAGGTGGAGTGGTTTGATCGCCGACCAGGGGAGCTATGGACGCTTACTAGAGATGTAAGACTCAGTGTAGGTATCGTCCGCGAATCGAAGGAGGAGACATGACTTTCCGACACCAGAGTCACCGATGAGCAAGAGTTTGAAGAGGTAGTCGTAATCGGCAGAGAGACCGGCCATTTTTGCGTATCGTGATGGAAGTGGAGAGTCGTAGGGTCTGATCCGTACAGAAGGTCTGCGTGTGAGAGGCACAAGGGGATTGCAGCGGGTGCGTGCGATGAAACAGATACGATGATCGGGACGATTGCGACGATGATGAGGTGACAGCGATGGTAGTTGAGCGTCGAGAGTAGCGATTTGAGATGGCCACCACAATGCTCCACCAGCGCAGCAACCGAATCAAAGGCGCAGCTCGGGGGATCCGCAGTTGTCGGCGCGTGTTGCATGTCTCTGTGTTGTGTGGCTCGTTATTTTTTGCTGTAATTCAAAGTAATCTCAATCACGCACACACGGCAGCAGTGCATGCCGTTTCGATGCAACGACCTAAATCGGGCGTGGAGCTGAACAGAGCTGTGAGATTTGATTTTTTCGATGTGCTCGGAGCAGCGGCGTCGACGCCTTGCGTTTGTTTTGCAGAGACAGGGGCGGCTGGCAACGTTGCGACGTGTGTTGCAAGCATGACGTGCAGCTCTGGCTAGACAGGGTATCTTGCACCATGGCCTTCGACATGTGGTCTCGACGACACACTCGCGATCCTTGCCAAACACTCTCGAAGACAGCAGAGTGTCAGATCGATACACAACATGCTGTCGAACACCGATAAGCAAAGTGGTCAGGTGCTTGCCCACTGTTGCAAAGGCATGGATCGCTGAGCCAGTGTCAACGCCGACTCGAGATCGGCCATCGAAGCATCGGGTGGGTGCAGCGCGATCTCAAGTGGAGATTCGGGTGTTTTCCGAAGCACCACCGGTCCGAGGAGCTGACGAAATGGAGTTAAGTTATGTGATGCGATTTCGATGAGCGAGCGCAACATTGCCGCACGCCAGTCAGTCACTTTGGATCGTGGAGGCTGAAGTTTATTTTGATAATCGGTGGCAAGTGGATGGCAAAGACAAGATCGGCTGGGCGCGGTGGCAGTCTCGGAGTCATGAATTTTGTTTGGATTTCACAATTGGCGTGGCGTGGAAGAACGAGTTCGGCAACTGCCGCTTGTTCTCGGACACTTTTCGACATTTGCGATTGAATGCGCTGTTTGCCGGACCGTCGTCCTCCTCACACATCTACCCTTATCCCCATGACAACACCCTTCATCCACCCTCTCGGCTTGGTCGCTTCATCCCTGCCTGCACACGAGCCTCGATCAGCCTTTCGTTTCGACCTCGCCGACGCTCGAGGCTTGCCATCGATACAGGCGGCTCTTTCACTGCCGGCCTCTTAACGTTAGCTCGACCCCCGCGTCTCCGAGGTCGACGTCCGTTCACGTCTGGCTCTCGCCTCTCCTTGCAACAGTCTGCGCTCGATCTTTGCCTCCATAGAGCCCTCCGCGATCCATTCGTCCGCTCGCTAGGATACTTTGAACTATAAGACATCTCCCACCTTCTCGACTCGCCCTTAACTCCGTCGACTCCATCTTTTCCAATCCACCCTAGCAACGACCAACCTCATCTGCGACTTGCCGTTTTCAGCACCCGTTCACTCTCTTCAACTCACCATGACATTCACATCCAGCAACGCAGCCAGCAATGTTGCTGGCCCCAGCCGTCTGCCCGCTTCCCCTAGAAACACCTTCTACCCGGCCTGGCCCCAGACGCACGACGAGGCAGAGTACTTTGAAGTACCACCCGACCATTTCCTGGCTCAACAGCGAGGGTCCAACAAGGCTCGTCAACCAAGCTCATCAGAACATGCCTCTGGACGACGTTCATCTGTCGCATCCTTCACGTCTGCCTCTTCCACCAACAGCGAAGCTTTTATGCCAATCGCTGGCCTCACCAGTGTTACCAACAACTCCGACGCTGCTGCGCTCTCTACATCGCCTTCGCAAGCGCTCTCAGAGCTAGCCACCGCCGTACGCTTCGGCGTTCCCGCTCTGCCCTCTTCGCTCGGTCAAGTCAACCATCCGCTAGACCGCCTCACCGATGCAGTTCCGCGTCCAGCTGGCTTCTCCACCGTCGACGAACACATCCCCGACACTTCCACCCTGGCTGCAGCCGATTTCGACGTAGACGTTCGCTCCGGCTTCTTGCCACCCGAGTCTCCAGTTCGCCGCCTTGGCGGTCTGCATGCCGACCACTGGGAGCATGCGCTCGACCTTGCCAAACAGATTCCGCTCATGCAAGGCGGCGGTGGCGCAACAATCACTCCTCATCAGCGACTTCTTGCTCGACGCTGGCGCAGATCGCTGCGTCAGATGCCCGTGCTGCCTCTTTCCGACGAGCTTGCCAACGACATTCGCTATGCTCGTCGAGGCCATGTCGTCCTCTCCTTCCTCGCCCACTTTTACATCCACAGCCAGCCACGCAAAGCCAACGATGCACTTGCCCTTGCTCCATCCCGCACTTGGCTCAACATGTTCTCTCGCAGGACAGCCGACGAGCTGCAAGACGACCAGGATCTCGCAGATGAGCTCGCTGGCAAGTACTTGCGACGCGTTCCCGCTGCCATCGCAGTGCCATGGGTGCAGCTCTCCCAGAAGCTCGACCTGCCTCCTGTCCTCACCTACGCAACCACCGTTCTTTGGAACTGGGACTACGTCGACCCTTCACGCGGTCTCGAATCGGACAATCTTCGCATCGTCGAGACTTTTACCGCGACACCATCAGAGCACCACTTTTTCTACACTTCGCTTCTCATCGAAGCAAGAGGCGTCGAGGCGCTCGAACTCATGCGTGTCAGCTTGGACGAGGCTTTCGTCGCGGATCGTGTGGCACGTCGACGAATTGCCGGCTATCTCAATAGGCTTGCTATCGTCATCAAGGACTTGACCCGGCTACTCCACGATGTCCGCAATGGATGCGACCCAAAGATCTTCTACTGGGGCATCCGTCCGTGGTTCGTCGGCAGCGACACAGTTGACAAAGGTGAGGAAGCAGGCTGGCACTTTGAAGGTGTCGACCCAGAAGGCGTCAAGCGCGTCTTCTCCGGGCCTTCTGCCGGCCAGAGCTCCATGATCCATGCCATCGATGTGTTCCTGGACGTCGACCACACCAGGAGAAAGCAGCGCCTCAACCGACCTGCGGCTACCGCCAACGGCGACGCAAGGGGCGCAGACGCCACCTTCATGGAAAGAATGTCGCTCTACATGCCCGGTCATCATCGAGCCTTCCTCTCGCACCTGCGCAACATTTCCTTCGACGACGCCGACGACGACGAGGAAGAGGACCGAGACACGCATTCTGAGACTGCCGACAGTGACATAGACAACCAAGACGAGCTTCGGGAGCTACCGCATCCCATCCGTAGTCTCGCGCTCAAGGCCAAGCTCGAGGAGCATGATGAGGGCCTTCCAGCAGCATACGACACCGCGCTGCAGGAGCTCAAGGGCTTGCGAGACGAACACATGAAGGTTGCCTACCTTTACATTGTGGCTCAGGCGCGCGGATCGCCTCCTGACGCCTACGCGCCGCTGCCCAAGGGCTTCACAGGGGAGCCTGACGTAGACCGACGTCTGGCTGCAAAGGCGAAAGCGTTTGCTGACGCCGAGGCGGAAGCGCGTGCCATGCTCGATACCGATTCCAAGGACAACGGTGGAGGCGCAAAGGGAACTGGTGGAACGGACCTGGTGACTTTCCTTCGAGACTGCCGCGTCAACACCATCGACGCCCTGATCATGGCCAAGGATGCAATCGTCGCTCCATCTTCAACACTTACGTCAGCCAGCGCCGTCACCGCCGTCGTCGCTACGACCGCCACCGATGGTACTGATTCTGCAGCATCCGCTGTCAACGCAGCCGTCGAAAGCTCATCAGGTCAGTTCGCCTCCCCTTTCCCTAGCTCCTCCCAGAACCGTGGTAACGACGCTGCCACAGCTGGGTCTTCTCAAAGAACACTCGCTGACATATGCGCTGCCGCCGCTTCATCTCGCTCTGACGGTTCCGACTTGCAGATCTGGGCCGTTGATGTCTCTGATCAGGCTGACATACTTACGGAATCGGATCTGCGCGCACTTGTGCACGACTTGCTACCTGGACAAGCAAATTTGGCGGATCGAGAGAAGGTGCTCAAGTACTACCGTCAGGTAGACCGCGTGCGCTCGCTCGTCGCAAGGTTACTACCCCGGTTGCTTCTAGCGACGCGCTTCAATGTCGCTTGGGAGAGCATCCGCTTTTGCGCTACGCGCGAAGGTCGTCCTTCAGTAACAGCGCCAACACTACCGGTGCAGTTTGACTTCAACATCTCGCACGACAGCGACTGGGTTGTCATGGCTTTCTGTATATCTCCCTCCTCCACCGGCGGTGGTGAGGTGAAACGGGTCGGTGCAGATGTTATGGCGTTGCAGCTGCCGAGGTACGAGCAGAGCGTGCATTCGTTCGTCGAGACTATGGATATGGCTCTCACCGCCGACGAGACGCGATGGGTGCTTGAGCCGGTATCCTCCGGACGCAACGAAGAGCTAGCTCTCGAGCGACTTTTCAAGCTTTGGACGCACAAGGAAGCGTATACGAAAAACTTGGGGTTGGGGTTGGGATTAGACTTTTCCCGCATCCACTTTGATTTTGAAGCAGAGATGAAGATGACAATCGATGGGAAGGTGGAAGAGAAGTACAGGTTCATAGATGTACTGCTGCCAAAGACAGGGGCAGGTGTGCAGAGTCAGGTGGTTGTGTGTCATGGACCGGGAGGTGGTGAGGTGGTGGAGACAAGGCAGCTTGGTGAGGAGGAGGCGAGGGAGAGGGGGTTGTTGCGGGTCATGACGTTCGCAGAGTTGGTGGGTGCGGTGAGGGAGCTGCTGTAGTTGAAGTGAGTTGTAGCAATACAGTTCTGATCTTTCGACATGTTTTTCAAGCGATGATGCGCTAACGATACAGAGTGTTGATCAGACTGGTGGACTGTAATTGTCCTAATGAGCCAAGATCACCGCCTCTGCGATGACCGGAACTTCCTCGATCACCGTCATACACTCCCTCACCCCATCCGCTTCCCCTTCCACCCCATCCGCATCCACCACCACATCGCTGTACGCCAACAACACCACCCTCACAGCGCCGAACCGTACCACCCCGTCGTCCGACTCCACCTCGTCAATCGCATACCGCAGTTTCACAGGCAGACGCGTTTCCCCGCCATCTCGCTGATCGGAACGGTAAAGCGTAGATCCGGAGGAGAGGACGCTGATGTCGAACGTAACTGGTGGGAGGGGGAGAAGGGTTGAACCGAGAGGTGTGGTGGTGGGACTGGGGAGGAAGGTTGCGGGGATGACGGTGGTGGTGGGGGGTGGACGGTTGAGCGCTTGACTGTGGGTCTCGAGGTACGCTCTGTAGAGGCGGGCGACGGTTGTACTGGAGATATGGGGTGGTGGGAGGACCTTCCGCTCCGGTGCGGGATCCTTCTCTGTCGAGACCTGCACCCCAACGTTCTCGCCCGCGATATCACTACTCTTCGGAGGCAGCGCAGGCGGAGTGCTAGAGCTCTTGTTCCCCCCTGCCTCCTCGTCGACCGACGCACGCGGTCGCAACGACGACAGCGAACTGTTGCGAACCAACGAGCTGAGGTTGGCTTGCAGACGAGCTTTGTTCAGCGCCGAGACTCCACCGCTACTGCTTTGGGTCGGAGTGGACGTTCGGCTAGGGACGGGTGTCTTGCGCGGCGTTGAGGGATGCTCGGAAGCAGCGACAGTGGTGGTCGAGCTAGAAGAAGTGTCGGGTTGCGATGTGGTGCGCGGCGGGGGAGGTGGATCGATGGAGCAGTGTTGTAGTGCAAGGTGGAGCGTGCGGCGGATCACAACAGTCTCAGTCGAAGATGGGGGAGGTAGGTTTGCGTTGACGGTGGAGGAGGTGGTGCTGTCCATGGGATTGCGTTTGATGGCAGTTCGAGGGGAAGAAGCGATCTCGGAAAGAGGGGTATCGTCGTCATCATCATCCTGGTGTTGCTGAAGCTCTGGCGTCTTTTGCACTGCTTCCTTTGATGGTCCTTTCTGGAGAGGTGGGAGCAGCAGTCCCGACACATCGCAAACCGCCACATCGAGATCTAGATCCATCAGATCGCCAGGTTTCACCTCTCGTAGCTTCTCGAGTGTTCGAGGCTGCAGCGTCAATCGTGTCTTCAGCCGCGGATTGAGGCTGAAGGTTCCCTGAGACGCTGTCCCCGAATCAACGACGACGGGCGGTGACACAACTCGGCGTCTCACAAGCTGGCTCGTCTGCAACCTCCCCGGCTCGCCCAATGCCATTCTCCAACTGATATCCAAATGCCCCAATGGATCACCCCGCATGACCAGCCCTTCCGCGCTCATACCCAAGTCGATCCCGCCCTTCAAGACCTCCTCCGTCAACACCACCTCCTTTTCCGGCATCAGCCTGAACAAGTACTGCCTAACATCACCGTCTGCCAAAATCTCGTTCGACCCGCTCTGTATCCACATCCCCTCATCCCCCTCCGGTCGATCCACGCTCTCCCACTCCCACCCAGGTGCGGGTTTCAACGTCAACCCATTCAACACCAGCCCTGCCTCGCTCGCTCCGACGTTCTGAACTTGCACTTCCAACTCCACCCTGTCCCTCACCTTGCCCTCTGGATGATGCAGTGAGCTGGCGTACCTCGGTTGATGTACTTTGGTTCGCACAGAGATGGGCGATCTGTCGACGGAGAACTTGTAAAACTTTCGAAAGTTTCGCTCCACCCAAGTCACTTGACCGTCCGGTTGTGTGTGCGGTGACTTGTAGCCTACTGTGCAGACGAGGACGTGTGGACCGAGGTCTTTGATGTCGTAGCCAAGCGAGGTTTCAAGCGCCGAGCCAGGGTCGAGCTCCCACCTCGGCGTCCCCTGATCATCTTCTCCCTCTGGATTCGGAGAGTATCTAGTCGGAGTTGGGAGAATGACGTGTGCCAGTTGATGCCATCTACCGGCCTCTTCGGACGCACCTACTTGCATCTCTACTCGCAAGCTCGGCTCGCGAACGGCGGTGGAGGATTCATTGCGGACGCATAGATAGGTGCGGAACGTCTCACCGAGGAAGAGGGTGCCGAAGGAGTTGGGTAAAGTGAGGAGGTTGGAGATGGGAAAGTGGGCTGCTGGGGTCGTCGAAGAGGAGGCGAGGCGGTTGGAGAGAAGGCCGTGCGAGTCGGCGTCGTCGATGCCGAGGCTGATAGCGGTGAGGAGATCGTTCGAAGAGGCAGATGGAGGTTCGTAGTATGGCTTTTCGGAGATGGCGAGGGATGGCGCGGATGCTCGCATCACTTTGAGCGAGAGGAGGTGCGGACCTGCATTCTGAGTAGGTGTGGAGGAAGAGGCTGGTGCAGGTGCCGGTGCAGTCTGGAGTGGAGTCCGCGATGAGCCTGATGCCACCGCGGCGGGTGGTGCGACAGTCGATGCCATCTGAGAATGTAGCGATCACGTGTGCTTGCTCGATGCGAGCGAATGATAGGATCGCACAGGGGAGGAAGACGCCGATGATGGTGTGGGAAGAAGGTTGAGAGGTGTGAGAGCAGGAAGCAAGGGTCCAACGTGAGGACCGTGCGGCCAAGTCTTTTCTGGGAATTGTTGGATCGCGCTGCTGGACAACTTCGCACAATTTTCAGAGAGGTGCCTAAGGCGACGTTATGCTGGTGACAATGGTCTGCATTGGATCTAAGTTGGTAACAGAAAGGATACCGTAGGCAATGAATGATGTTGTTGTGAACTGCAATGTAGACGAAGCGTGGCAAAGCAAACGGCCCCCACCTTTGAATGGTGTTTTATTCTGCACCTACCCGCTCGCTTCAGAGGTCGACGCCCCTCTCGCCTGGCGTCATCAGCTTCTTCATATGGTGGTCAGCCATCCACAACCCAACCAACACCACCAACCCTATAATCACCACACTCCATACCTGCCCCGCGCTGAGCCCGTCCCACCACAGCACCACACCATCCGGGACCATCCTACCAACATTGTCCACAACACCTTCCGCCTTGATCAACTTCCTCCTCTGCTGCAATCTCCACCTCTTGTGACCCTGCGGATCCTCCAATTCGATCTTGAGCTTGTGTACAACCCCCGGTCGGGTATCTGTGTGCTTGACGAACAGCGTCTGAAGTTCGGCGTTGAATGTGGTTTCGGCGTCGGTGGTGGTGATGCTGAACCGTTGGTTCTTGTAGTGGTAAGCGGGGAGGAAGATTTCTGTCACCAAGGATCTGTCGCTTCCACTGCTGTGAGGGAAGTTCTTCCAATGCACCTCGAAGAACAAAGTCTCTACGTCGAACTCCGTGTACACCTGCACACCGGCAACTTTGACAGCATACGGTCGGATGATGACATCCAACACACGTCCTCCCTTGTACAAGTCATCCTCTTCATGCCCGGCATTCCTGAAATCCGGCTTCAAGGCCGTGTTCGACAAAGGATCCCCATTGGTGATGCTGAAGTCCTCAAAATTCCACCCGTCACCGTACTCGACCCGGTTGTCGGGGTTGTAGTTCCACAGAGTGAATCCGAGTCCGAGCTTCTCCATGGCGCTGATGAGCGCGTCCATCAACTCGTGCTGCTTCGTGTAGTCTCCCGTCCTGTACGCATGTTTATGATTGAGATCGAATGGCAGACCTACTTCACCGATGACCATCGGCACCGTTCCGAGAGAGGCGTACGCAAGGTCTTTGATGGTCTGAAGCTGGGCAAGGTAATTTTTCTTGAGTCCGCGCGGACCAAAGTACAAAGATGTGAGGGGGAACCCGCCTCGACTCAGAGCTTGAACATTGACGCTCATCCAGCTGTGAACTTTACCGAACAGCACGTTGAGGTCGTAAAAGTGGGGAGCGTAGACGAACCGCGCCTCTCCACCGGGTCGAGGTGTGTCGATGAGCGTCCGGACGGCATACTTCTGACTGTACGCTGCTTCCTTGTATTGTGCAGCGACGGTGGGGTCTTCGATCTCTCGAGCTGGAATCCACGGTGGGATGAACTCGTTAGGAATCGGCTCGACGAATGTCAGCGCTGCGGAACGTTTGCTATTGATGCGCTCGGTGAAGCGAGCGAGGAAGGGTGCAAAGCAGTCCCGGTACCATTCGATCCTTTGACCTTCGCGACCTTGTCGATGATCCTTCTCGAAGTAGTCGTATTGAAGGACCACGGGCAACTGCTTGGACTCGTCCCATTCCCATACTCCATGAGCTCGCCAGATACACATCCCTAGCCCCACAGGTGTGCTTGACTCTGCGTCAGATGAGCCCGAAGCAGGAAGCCAGCAGGACTTGCCTTTTGGATCGATTGTCGCCATGTGCGATACTCGCGTGGGAACGGGCCACGACTTGACGTAGAACTTGACTTGCTGCTTGTATCCGCTGCCCAGCGCGAGCGCCTGGATGAGCGATGGGAAATGACCAATGTGAAGGTCGGTGCTGTAGTTGTACGAATGGAAATCGTGCAGATTGACGAGGCCTCGATGCGGTTCGTTCATGGGCTCGAAACCAAGAAATGCTTCCATGGGAGCTAGCCGGTCCGCCAGCAGACCGAATGCTTCGATGTAAGATTCCTGCAAGAAGGTCTGTATCCCGACTTGCTTGCCACCGTTTTGGACGGTGAGTTTGGGAGCAAGAGCATCTCCTGCCCAGAAAAGCGTCGCCATCGTACTCGCAGCCAGCTTCTGATAGCCTGACGGCCATAGGAACGCCCCGCTTGCTTCCTTTTTGCCCTTGCCCTTGCCGTTGCTCGACCCTTGTGCATCTTCGCGCTTCTGCTTTTCGTCTACACAGTGAATGTACGCAGCACCTGTCGAGGTAAATGCATGCATATCCATTCCTGCAGCCTCGAACGTCCATCCTGGTGCGCCCGAACCACCGCTGAAGCGCGACCATACGTCCTGATGAGCGCACACAAAGCACTTTAGTCCGTACTCTGCCATCAGCTCGAACAGCTTCTCCAGATAGTCTATGTACTCCGTGTCCACATCGTCTATGCCCGGACCCTTGTGCGAGAGCGATTCCCATGTCACCAAGAGACGGATGAGCGGCAGGCCCCACGCGCGAAGACGTGCGAAATGCAGCGGTGCCTCTGAGAGCGGGAACGGACGCCCGACAAACGAGACTACTCGGTGCGATTCGTAGAAGCCTTCGTACAGATGTGACAGCCCATTCGGTGTTGCTGGTAGTTTGCAGGATCCAGCAACGTTGACGCCATGCAGATTGACAGTGCGACCGAAGGAATCGACAAATCGACCATTTTGAATCGAAAGACCGGACTTGCCGAGCGCAGCATCAGACATATCGTTGGCCGCGTACTGGCCTGCCATTGCTGCGGTCGTCGGTCGGGGGTATATATGTCGAGGGAGTGAGAGACGAACGAGTAGCGGCTGAACGAGAAGGTGACGGCGGGATCGAAGCGTGAAATACGAGCACTGCGAGTGTGTCAGTGCAATGCAATGCAATGGCTTGTGCGTTGAATGAGGAGGGTGTGATTATCAGGGTGGGACAACCAAGTGCCGTTCGTGCAGCGTTGCTTCACTTTCTTCTAAATAAGCCAAATTCGCCGATTTCTTGATTGATTCGGTCAATTTTGCGGTCCGTTTCCAAAATGTTATGTTTTTCCCTCCCCGCACTTCCTCCACATTCCCGTCTTCCGACTAGGCCCTCTCCGCACTTTGCGAGGTCTGAACCATCCGCTTCGCATGCATCCTCACCAACCTCACCATACGTTCCATATGACCTTGGCGAAAGTAGATCCGTTCACGATGCTCGGCTCTCTGCTTTCGAAGGTCTTGCCGCTGGCGCAAGATCCATTCCCACCGACCCACCGAGTAGGTTCCGAGTTCGAAGGCTTCTTCGTCCGCCTCGAGTCGCATTCGGGTCGATCTCAATCCACTTCACACAGGCCTAACCTTTCGTCGAGTAGGACAAAGAACGTAGCTCAAGGTCGTGCAAAAGCTTCGCCGTCTCGTATACCACGTCTGGCGTCGAAATCTCGCAACGGCGAACCATCCTCGAGCTCTCCACAACGAATTGGACGACGTAAACCACGGTCGTCGAGCACGTCCTCCTCATCTTCATCCTCGTCCGCCGATGTGCCGGAATCTCCCACACCTGCATCACGCAGAGCTTCTCGCATTGCGGCTCCGATCCGCTTCACCCCTTCATACGAACAAATTTCGCCCAAGACCATGCTCACAGACATCGACCCGGTCTTTGCCTCTCCAGAATCGCTTCTTCCACGACCCGCACCGTCGGATCACACCGTCAACAACGCTTGGGATCCAAGAACATCGCTTCCGACATCCTCTCCAGGAGATATGATCCTCGTAGTCTGCGAATTGCAATCAGCACCGATTGATCAGAGAATATGCATCTACCTGAGGTGGATCGTTCACGGCGAAGAAGAGGCGCTGTACGATGCGCTGCACAACGCGTCTGCCGCCAAGGTGATTAATGGTAATGCAGAGAGGCTACCAGCGAATGCTTCGGTAAAGAAGGACCTACAAAGCTTCGAGGTCATCAAATACATTCCGTCCTGGCAGCTCAAAGTCGGTCCCAGAGCTTCGCCCTTTTCACCACAACCCTTCCGAATCGATCTCTCTGACGCTCTGCAAGACAATTCTTCAGGCTTCTTCGAAGTATCCGTGGACGGCAATCTCGCCGTCGACTTGACACTTTGCAATCCGGATCGTTGCCAGAGCAGCAAACAAGTCAGCACACGCGTTCGGTTGAGAAGCACCAAATTCTCACCCTGGCAATCCTCCTCTTCCCTCCCAATGGGATCACGAGGACCGGAAGGACTCATCCAACACCTCGGCCCGCTCCTCCCGCTCCACTGGTACGTCCACTCCTCATCCGCACCATGCATGTTCTCGCTCGAACACCTCACATCCACCACCAACGACGATTTGGAGTTGGAAAACGCCGTTGCTGCAGGCAGAGCACTGTTGCACGTCGAGAAGAATTGGGGTCAGGCATTTCCGGATGGTTGGATGTGGATTCATGCTGCATCACCTCTTCCGGACCCTTCGCTTCCACACTCTCGGACGAGGGAGGGTGCGAGCTGTAGGTTGTCCCTGGCGGGGGGATCGATTCTAGGTCTTACGGCGTTTCTGGTCGGGATCAGGGTGAAAGTCGATGGGAAGCATTACGAGTGGGATTTCGCTCCTCCAACAGCGATCGCTCCGAAGATGTCGATCTCTTCTTCCGGCGGAAAAGTGACGTACGGACCGGGTCTGAGGATGTACCGCAACTTCCAAGAAAAGACCTTCAAGCTGGATCTGTGGACAGCCACCAGGTGGGCAACAATAGAGGTCGAGGGCGAAGAGAGAAGTTTCGCGACCCAAATTCCAGGTCCGAGGAAAGGTGGGTGGGAAGCTGGATATTGTCATCACAGCTACAGGTGCAGTGCGAAGGTGCGTCTAAGAGAAAGGGACGGGTTGATAGGGGCGATGGGGAGCGTGGTTAGGGATCCAGTGGGGTGGGTGCGGAGGACGGGGGAGTTTTGGTTGGGAGGCGGGGGCAAGGAGGGGGACGGGCTGGGATGGAAGACGGTAGCAGAGGTGAGGTTGGAGGATCGCGTGGCGTTGGAGTTTGGAGGTGATTTCGCTCGATAGATCTGTACATATCAGCGGGGCTAGTGTAATGCTACCGTTCGGGCAAATGGATGTCATTTACGGCAAGAATGTGAAGAAGGGGAGAAAATGAATGTCATGCACTCGATGCGTCTTACAGGCCAGTACTTTGAGGTCGTTACCGTCAAACACTGTCAAAGTCGGTAACAGGATTGTCCTTCACGTGTGGGAAAGAATCTTGCGGTCGATGTCAACCGATCGTAAACGGCTGGTACGACATGGGCGGAGGTGCAGCCTGACCGGTCGACGGCCGATGTGGCGACTTCGGTGGACGCTTTGGCGCGCTCCCAGTGCCATCTGTCGACTTTCTCCTCTTTCTGTTCTGCGCGATCGCCTGGGCCTTGCTGATCCACATCTCTGCTTCGCTATCCGTCGTCTTTTCGACTTTCACGGTCTCCATCTCGCCTTTGGACCAGTCTTTCTCCTGGTTGGCTGGCGATGTATCGGCGTCGGCAGAAGCCCGCGACCAGTGCGTATCGCCGGAGTCGACCGAGTTGCGTCTGAATCGGGCATGAGTGGGGTCAGCCGGTGCGGTGGCGAGGCGGGGTTGTCGCCAGCTGTGTTGATGGAGGTTGGTGTTGGAGCTGGTGGCGGGACGGGAGCGATCGAAGGGCGAGAGCGGACGCTGGATGTCCAGCTGGGTTGCTTGCGTGCGCAGGCGGTCAACAGCAGAGGTGGTTTTCGGGCGACGTGGAGACTTGTTCGGAGAGAGCGCTTTGTTCGTGGCAGAGTTGGAATGTCGAGGAGTGTGTGGCGCGGTTCTATTATGAGGCATATACTGGAGTACATGCTCACCATGGAAAGTCGATGGGTGGGTGCAGTCAAATTGGTAATTGACAGAAGGAAGCAATACGTCCCTCGCCTTGCCGTAAGAGATTCTCCTGCCGCTGTTCCGAACTTTCCTTGTCTCTTTCATCGGATGCTGCGGAAGCCTCGTCAGTGCGCTTCCCGTGATGAAAGATACGGCCTCGGCCTCGCTAGGGTGGTCCGCCGGCCTTACAGGTAACAGTGGGAAGACTGAACTCGCCGAGGCACTTTCCATAGTACTGGGTCGAGCAACACAATGCACACTGGTGAACGAGTCGTCCTGTGCCAGTGCATGGATGCCTCTAGGTCTGAAGACAGGCTCCGGCGGTGTTGCTGGGCTTGGCGGAACAGACAAAGGGAAAACGACTGTCTTGTCGCTTGTCTGCTTGCGTGCGGGTCGATAGCTTCGGTCGATCGGATCAACAGCAGACGCTTGACGACGTTTTCTTCCGCAAAAACATCGCACCAAGAGGATGGCAAGAATGACGGCAAAGACGGCAGCACCAGCCCCGATACCGGCGTACAGCATGGCGGAATCGTCCGATGTAGCTGATGCCGTTGACGTCTGGCCGCCGGTGTCTGTAGGAGAGGGAGTCTCAGTGCTCGAAGAGGGCACAGACGAAGGAGTACGATCAGCTGCACAAGCTGCAAGGTCGTCGGCAGATGCGAAGCTGAAGCCGTCGAAGTAGACAGAGGTCTGGTTTGGGTCGGCTCCTTGGCCGCCAGGGATAGGGGACGGGCTTAGGGTTGCCGTATGATTTGTACAGGCAAGGTGATCTATATGAAAGATCTTCTTTTGCAGAGCTTCGAGATTACCGTTTGGAGCAGATGCAGTAGCTTCAGCCGTAGTGACTTGGAAGGGGAACGAGCTGCCGTTGTCGATGGTCACGGTGAGACTCGTGCCGTTCGCTTTGTAAAGGAGACCTAGCGCAAGAGATTCGCCAGGGAACTGGAAGGAGAGGTGCGCATCAGAGCGGTTGGTCATGACCGCAGAGCTGTTGAGCGCCAGAGGATTGTGAATGACAGTCCATAAGGATTCTGCTGGGTCCTGGTAGGGCGAGGAACCGGGAGAGAAGATGATGCTGGGATCAGTGTCGTCGACACGAGACCTTCTAGCGGACTCGTCTGGTCCTTCTCTTTTGACAAAAGACGGGACCATCTTCAGCTGCTCCCTACGACGTATCGTCATTCGAGCTTTTAGACTGAAATGATGAAGGTGAAGCCGAGAGAAGCACGAAAGTTGTTGAGGTGCGAAGGACAAGGAGCTACGAATAATCAGGAGAGCTCGATTCGAGCTTTTGCAGGGGACAAGTTTGTGAAGCAAAGCAACAGTACGGTGTCAAAGGAACGACAAGCTTCGGGAAGCTGCCAAGACGGTCTGCCGCTGGCTTGTCGATGTCAAGGTGGGACCAAGCAAACAATGATACCGTTGCATTTTCGAAGATACTGTACAGCCAGTATCAGCCGGGATCACGTCGTGGGTGGGCGCGTTCCACTTGGTGTGACCATGAGCTCATCACTGTGCGTTCGTAAACCCTCAAGACGGCCCGATACGGAATGAGAGTTCTATTCTCCGCGGCAATACTGACTTTGAGTGAGTGAACCTGTCACCTTTTCGAGCGTCACAAATCCTGTGTAAGACTGTCACAAGAGTGGCGATTCGGGGTAGCCGCGGCGATGCAGTAAGCTCAGCACGGATGCTGAATGAATCATCCATTCGTCTGTTCGGATGTCACCCGAAACGGCGAGGCGGACATCGGTGACAGGTCCAAGACTCCAACCGTCGACCTTGTCAAAGCTCCTGCCAAGGCTCTTCAATACAGTAGCTGGATTCATGATGAGATCTGGCCATTTCTTCAAGCCCACACTGAGCGATCTTATGATGCAGCTGCAGTCTCGTCTGACATTGCATTTACGATGATAAGTGGGCTTATGGCCACCGTTCTGAGCTCGATTGTTTGTTTGCTCGGTGGGGGCGGTCAATGCAGAAGTTGATGACAGTGACGACGCAGTCAAAGCTAAAATACAGGATGTGACCAGATCGGCGCTAACACTTACAGTAAACTGAGCGGAAGTTTGGACACCGCAGAGACACACGAAACCAGCTTGTCCAGATCAAGAAAGAAACAAATGACTGCAAAATTGGAAAGGAAATTCAGGCCGAGAAAGTGCGCCATTTCAATGCTCAACCGGAAAATTTCGCCTCCACCATTCTCAGCTGTAACCGCCGAGAAGAAAAAAGTTTCCAGGACCCTTGTTTTTCGGCTCTTCTTCCAAACCTCTGCCCTGACCCTGCTTCAGCCACAACCATTGATCCTTTACCTCCACGCTTCCCACTTACAACCCATCCCCCATCCCTCACACATTGAGGATCATTCATACAAGATGAGGCAGCGACGAGCCAAGATTTACCGCAAGATGCTCCACGCATACTCGCTCCAATTCGGTTTCCGCGAGCCCTACCAACTCCTCATCGACGACACCTTCTCGCTCGCCCTCACTCGCTACAAGATCTCCAACCCGCTTCAACAGTTCGGCAACGTCCTCCAGTCCAAGAAGATCAAACCCCTCATCACTCAGTGCTGCATGCAGGCACTCTACGCGCTCGGCAAAGAAGCACAATCCACCGTCGACATGGCAAAGCAATGGGAACGTAGGATGTGCAATCATCGAGAAGCCATCGACCCACAGCGTTGCATCAAAGAATGCGTTGGCGAGAACAACAAGCACAGGTACATGGTAGCAAGCGAACAGGGAGAGCTCAGAAGGGATCTGAGGCTGGCAGTGGTGGGTGTGCCGATGATGCATTTTACGCAAGCCGTTATGGTACTGGAACCAATGAGCCCGCTGACAAAGAGCAAGATCGATGAGCGGGAGGACGAGAAGCTGAGCCTGCCAGCTAGCGAAGCTGGGCTGTTGAAGAACCAGCCCAAGGTGGAAGTGGACATCGTTGGTGCTGACGAGGATGCGGAAGACGGCGAGAAGGCTGAGGGAGCGGAGGGCGAGGCTAAGGAGGAGAGTAGCTCAAGGAGGAGGAAGCGAAAAGCACCAAACCCGCTGTCGGTCCGAAAGTCCAAGAACCCCAAGCTCAGCATGGAGGACAAGCTGAAACGAGAACAAGAGCTCAAAAAGCAGAAACAGCGAGCGGCTGCACGAGCTAGGTTCGAAGCGACAAAGCCAAGCGCTGAGAAAGGCGAGGGTTCTCCGACCGCTGATGGAGCGAGGAGGAAACGCAGACGACAGAACGGAAACAAGAGCGGCACCGTAGAAGCCTCTGAAAGTACAAAGGAGAGCCCAGCGGCGAAGGAGGAGAACAAGGCGCAAAGCGAAGAACAAGCTACCGGTGGCGGAGCGAACGGAGAATCGAAGAATAGGAGGAAGCGCGGCAGGTCGTCCAACGCCGCGAACGGTGCCAAGCCAGATAAACCGTCATCCGAGCCCATCTCGGCGTGATCTCCATCCCACATCTCTCCCCCTTCACTCTTCTGCCACAGTCACTCGCATATCTCACCGCATTTCCAGCACACGCAATCTCACGCTCCTTCTCTCTTCAGGCAGCAATGCAACCATTTCTATTCTTACGTGGAAACAGTCCGCATCGCCAACCTCGGAGCAGGCAGCGGCCCCACCGCAGGCGCCAACCGCTCCGTCAGAGCCGCCAACTGCTTCGACAGCTTGAGCCTCGTCTGTGTCTGCTGCTCCAACTGGACTTCCGGCTGCTTGTGATACGGCAACCAGGGTCGTACCGCTCCACCTCTGCTCTCGACCTTTGACTTGTCGCTACCAGCTCCCGCTGTCGGTTTCGCGCTCAGCGGCGTCAGATCAACCACGCTCGACAGCGCCAACGTCGTAAGCGCGGTGTTGTACAGCTGCTTGGCCTCTGCACGAACCGATCCGCCGCTCGTGACGGCTTTCCGGGGCGCACGCTTGACAGGCTCCCCGGGCTTCTTCGTATCGCTTTCGTCGCCGCTCTTGGTTGCGACAGCAAGTTGGGATCGACGTACGAGCGCGGGTAACGCTTCTATCTGATGCAAGAAGGCGCTGCCCTTGAGAGTGGCGTTCTCGTTGCGAAGGTGTTTGAGCGCGCCTTTGAGGGCTTCCAGCTGGTCCACGAGGTAGGACGTTTCGAGGCTGCTGTAGCTTGCGCCAGCGTCGAGGCCGCCGTCTTGGAGCGCACGGCCAGCGCCTGCAACGATGCCGTCGCCAGTTGCCCCGGATAAATTGGCCGCGAGCGCGTCCGCCGGAGCAGCAGCGAGCTGAGCCTTGAGCCGATCGTGATCCTTTTGCAGCACCTCGATCTCGCTCTGCAGCGCATCGTTGGCGTCCTGGTACGCCTTCGCCTGACGCTGCGTCTCTGCGAGCGTCGAACGCACATCGCTGTGCTCGTCCACCTGCGCTTTGGACTTCTCGAGCTGCTTCTGCAGTCGTTCGATCTTGATCGAGCCCTCCTGCAGCGCTTGGTCCCTTGCCTTGACCTGCCGCAGCAGGTCGCGCGCGTCTTCGCTCAGCTTGGTCACCTGGCGGTCGAGTTCCGGGTTCTGCGCCGCTTGCGTCTTGATGTCGACCGCACGCGCAAGCCAAGGCCCAGGACCGTCGATGCGAATGACGTTGTCCTGCTCGACGATAGCCGTGAGGACCGTCTGCACGGTGTTCGATAGGTGAGAAGTCGACGACAGCGGGCCGGACCACAAGCTGACATCCGGCTTGCCGAGCCCTTCTTCGGTCGCCTCTGCCACCATCTCGACCACCTTGGAAATCTCGAATGCTGCCTTGGACGATCGCACCTCGGCGACGTATGCGGAGATCGACCTTGAAAGCTGCGTGGCGAACGTCACCAGCTGTGATGTGGCCCGGCCCAGCGGCGGGAGGGCCATGATCGCCTCCATCCGCACCGCCTCGTCGTTTTCGGCTAGGCTCAGGAGCCTGCGCAGCACCTTGCGCGTCAGCACCTTGGTGTTGCGGATGCGATTGATGAGCTCCTGCATCGGGTCAAACACATCATCCTCGATGTTCTTACCTCCCATGTCCCATTCGACATCGTCGTCGGCATAGAGCTGCGCGAGCTGCTGTTTGGCGTATCCGAGTGCCGCGATGAGCGTGTCGAGGTCGTGATCGATCAAGTTGGC
This sequence comes from Pseudozyma hubeiensis SY62, assembly GCF_000403515.1. Classification (NCBI taxonomy): domain Eukaryota; kingdom Fungi; phylum Basidiomycota; class Ustilaginomycetes; order Ustilaginales; family Ustilaginaceae; genus Pseudozyma; species Pseudozyma hubeiensis. The sequence goes on along the minus strand of NW_012133793.1, from coordinate 34,662 downwards.
AGACCCGACTTCTTTGGCAGACAGGTCGCTGTCATTCTCCTCTCCTCCCAAAGCCATGGAAAAGTCTTCAAACTGTTTGACGAACCTGCCAAATTCGAGACCGCATTCCTGCTCCTTGAGTTCCTCACGTCGTAGTGCTGCGATAAAGGCATCCACCTTGCGTTCGATGGCCATGTTCTCTCGGTACATGCGTCCACCTCGAAGGAAGACCTCGGTAGGTGCTAGACGCAGCACTGCAGCAATCTGGCGAGAAAGCGCAGTGAAATGCGCAATCGAGTGTCGCATCTGGCACACGCCGACCATGGCCTCCGGAACAATACCCGAAAGGCTCTCCTGAATATCGTGATTGGTCTCGACGATGGTCTTGATCAGATCCGATTTGGCAGCCATACGACGGAAAAAGAGCAGGCAGTTGACAGCGTCGGCGTCTGCTTCGAAGTAGGCGCCGGGCAGGTACGATCGGACCATCTCGAGATGCGAAGTGGCTTGCGCCGCCTGCAGTCGTCCAAGCTCGAGATCGACAGTCTTTGCCTGACTCTTGAGCGCACTTGACTGGAGCTTGAGGTTGAGATTGAGCATCGCCTGGTCCGCCAAGTCTTTGCGACCGGCACCGGCACCGCTGCCATACTCGGCTTGCTCTGCTTTGGCAGCTTCCAGCTCGCTCTGGAGGTTCGACACGAGGTCGCGGAACTGACCAAAGGTGTTCTGGTAATCGACCGCAGTATTCTCGAGCGCTTCGTTGCGCGCAAGCAGGTCACGAATGCGTGACTCGGACATATCGATCTCATCGCGGAGTTCTTTTTCGTTGATGGTGTGTTGCTCCTCGAGCTCATTGTTGATCTCTGCAATGGTTTCGTGCTCCTCGATCTCGTCGCGAAGCTTCTTGACGAGGTCGCTAAGTTGCAGATTGCGCTCGGTGAGCTGCTCGACCAAATCTTGGGCACCGAGAGCGTCGTCGAGCTGCAGCTTGAGGTCTTCGATCATAGACTCTGCATTTTCCAATTCCGGCAGAAGCGAGTCGTTGGTGGCGTTGAGCTCGATCAGCTCGGTGTTTTCCCGTTCGAGCTCGACGATCTTGCGGCGATGCTCTCCTTCGGTCTCGTTGGAGCGGTCGCGCAGATCACGAAGGACTCGACGCAGCTGATCGTTTTCGCGCTGCAACAGATCTGAAGCAGCAGAATGCGCTGCGCCCTCGTCTGCGTCGTCGTCGCCAGCTCCTTCTCCCGCGGCAGCGCTCCGACGCAAGAGGTGCGGATTCATGTCCTTCTCCAAGGCTCGAATCTTGGCGTTGGCAGCTTCGAGCGACATGAGATGCTCCTGCGCCTCGAGAAGAGCCGTCTCGGCCTTTTCCTCGGCCATCTCGCGGTCCAGAGTCAACGACTCGAGCTCATCATTGACTCCTGATAGCTGGCGCTCAAAGTCGTCCTTTTCGATGGCCCAATCCTTTTCGAGCTTCTTGAGATCTTTGAGCTCGGCCTGCAACTCTTGCACTTTGGCGGTGAGCTTGGGCGCTGCAGAGATTGAGAGCTCGGCACTTTCTTTGAGCTGTTCGAGCTCGGCTATACGGGAGCGGTCATCGTCGCGCTTCTTCTCGATGACGCGCAGTTTGGCCCGCAGCTCCTCAGCTTCCTTTTGAAGGGCGCCGAATTCTGCAGAAGACCGCAGCGCTGCGGTCGAAGATGATGGCTCGACGAGATTCATGAAGTCGCGTGTCGATTTGTTGAGCAACTTGGTAGAGCGCAACGTGGAGTCTGCGCCGGCTTCGGCATCGATGGTCTGGTCTGCATCGTCTTCGACATCGCCTGCATCCGAAAACGTGGGGAGATCGTCTTGACTGGCCTCTTCACCTTGGAGCAGATAGTCTGCATCATCGTCGTCAGGGTCTTGCAGACGCTGGGACGCGCTTGTGCGACCCGAGCTGACGGCGCTGCCTGCGGAGCTTCTCGGACCGAGACGTGACGGGCCTTGCGAGCTGCCAGCTCGAGAGATGGGAGCAGATGCTGCGGCTGCACGTGCTGCACCGAGGCGAGACGTCGATGCTACGCTGGGGCTCGACGTAGCTGTACGGGAAGCGCCGGAAACCATGGAAGGCCGACTGGCGGGAACCGGGCGAAGACCTGCTCTGGCAGCTGACGGCGTCTGCGGCTTGGCCGATGCTGATAGTGCGGGAGCGGCTCTTGGCGCTGTTCGTGTGACGCCGGCGATAGTTGCTGGCGTTCTGGCGCTTGTAGGAGCGGTGCGCAGCGTACGTGCCGCTGCGACAGGCGTGCTCGGCGGGCCGGTTCTGGTTGAGAGTGAACTCGAAGCTGCTGACCGGGTCCCGCTAGAGGCCGCAGAGACGCGAACAGGAGCCTGCGCTTTGACAGGGGAGCGTACGCCGGACGGCGGCTTGATGGGTGATGACGTGCGTGATGTAATACTGGCTGAGGTCGGTGGGCGTGACGCTGACGCTGACGATACGCTGCTGCCGACGCTTGTAGTGCTGGTTCGCCTTGCGGCGGAAGGCGGGGCGGTGGGTGCAAGACTGGTTCTGGCGGCTGGCGTTCGAGCTGGTGTAGGCGCGACGCTCTTGCGCGGACTCAGACGAGCAGCTGTAGCAGCAGAAGGCGTGGCTGTGTTGGCGGGACGTGTTGCTCTTGCGGCAGGTGTTGGTGGTTGAGGAGCGGGGTCGTCGTCTATGCTGTGCATCTCCTCCTCTGGCGACAGAACGTGTACTTGACTGGAGCGGACGAATACACCATAGCCATCTTCGCATTCAAAGTAGCGTTTGCCTTGGACGGAGCCGTTGTTCTTGCCATTCTGCTCATCGAGCTCGATACCAACCCAGACACCGGGTGCAAAGGAGGTCTGACCGACGAAGAGCACTTCTCCATGGCCGAGGTTGGAAACTCTGACACGAGAATGCAGATGAAGGGGTTGCGGCGCCGCTGCGGGCGTCCTGGGAGCCGCCATTGGGCTGGCTGCGGCCTGCAGCGACTGTAACGCTCAGACCTCGCGGTGGCCAGCTAAGCTTGGAAGCGGAGCGCAGACGTGATGGTGCATGCCGACGCTGCCGAACGACGAGCGGGCGAGCTGTGAAGAGATAGCGTTGCTCGATCGCAGTCGATGTGCTCCGGAGCGTGCTTGAGTAAATGCTTGAGGAGGTGGTGAATGATCAAAGGGCAATCCGGGAGTTCGAGGTGACCAACACCAAAAACCAGAGCGCGTGCGTGACGGTTGTGCAAGTGTTGGTCTGTGAGCTCACCCGTGAAATTTATGAGGCAGCAAAGCAGTTCCGAATTTTACGGCACACCTCTCACGCGTCTCTCGGACTCGAAGTGTCGGATTGAATACCAAGCTAGTCGAGCAGCATCCTCAGATGGCAGACACGAACGTTCTGCGTGCCGATGACTGGATGAGACGTCATGTGCGATAGCCGCACACGAGAAAGCTGTCGACACTCGATAACGACGATGCTAACAAACAGGATCGAGAGAGCCAGTTTCGAAAAGCCGGCGTCTTCACGGGCTAAACACAAGATCGCTCCTGATCGATAGGTTGAATTTTACCGAGAAGACAAAGTGCAGACAAGAAAGGAAATCTAACCAATGATGAGCTTGTTCTCGCCATCGTTGAAGTCGTACTCGGGCACCTCGAGGTTGAGCGGGGCGGGACCCTTGCGGGCACGGCCGGAGATGTCGTAGTGCGAACCGTGGCAAGGGCAGTACCATCCACCGTAGTCACCGGCCTCACCGATGGGTACACAACCCAGGTGGGTGCAGACACCAAGCATGACGAGCCACTCTGGTCGCTTGGCACGGTCCGAGTCCTTCTGTGGGTCACGAAGCTTGGAGATGTCGACGGCGTTGGCCTCGTCGATCTCGTCCTTGGTGCGGTGACGGACGAAGACGGGCTTACCACGCCACTTGATGATGGCATTCTTGCCTTCGGGGATCGAGTTCATGTCCACCTCGACCTTGGCGAGCGCAAGCACATCTGACGAAGCACCCATCGAGGCAAGGAAGTCTGACACGGTAGCCTTGGCACCCGAAGCGGCGATCAAACCCATTGAGCCGACCATGAAGTAGGAGAAAGCCTTGTTGCTGTCGGTGCTCTTGGTGCGGTAACCGGAGAAGTCGGGGACCTGGTCAGGCTGAGTAGCCTGGAGGCTTCGCGACGAGGACGACATGTAACGGGGCTGGCCAATGGTGGGGAGGGCTGTTGGAGATAAAAGTCAAAGAATAGGGATGTCAGCCATGTTGATGGTGGTCGGTCATAGCTTTTGAAATGCAAACATCCCGTGTCGGCCAATCGAAGATCTGCGGCAGAAGTTGCTTTCCACCTGAACGTCTGTGCTAGGCAAAGCACGTCTAGCAGGACCGCTACAGAAGGTAAATCGAGACGGTTCGCAAAGAGGTGCATCGAGCTTTTCGAGCCTTCTGTGGCCATGGCTTGGACGACGTGGGATGCTGCATCTCAGGACATATCGTGACACTCACCATTGACGCCAGTTCGTGCGCTGAGGACACCGTTGGAGTTGCGAAGTTGGGTAGACCATTTAGGAACCTGGTTAGGATCAGATCGGAGGGAAGGGCCATGGCCGTGAGCGTGGGGGTCGGCGGGAGCACGGACGGCAAAGTTGATGCCGGCGGCAACCGGGGTGCCGTTGTAGGCAGTGGCCGCAGTGGGACTACAGGTGGCCATGGAGCGTATACGCACAAGTGAAGGGAGTCGTATGATGATCCAGCGATGTGAAGAGTAGCAAATGTCGATGCAGATGAGCCAAGTGGTAATGCGGAGAATGATTGGTAGAGATGACGACAGTGATTCGGTGTGTATTGCGGCGGGGGTTGCAAGGGCGGAAACGGCGTGGATGAAGGGTGAAAGAATGTGCAAGGCAAGGTAGGAATGAGAAGATTCGGGTCAGCGTCTGCAAGATCATTACCTGGATGCGATCAAAGAAGGGGCAAAGAGTGTTGAGGATCGCAAGCAATTCGGCGTATCCGTGTTGAACCGTCTGTCGCTGGTCTAATCATGGCCATCTGCAATCTGCGTGTGCGACTTGCAATGTCGCATCAAAGGGTCGGTTGTTGTCATGCCCCTTAGCGTGCCGAGAGCTTCCATAGTCGGTGTTGAAGAGGCAGCAGATCCGAGAGCGAGAAGATGGCACAATGTGGCTGGGGATGCGATGCGATGCGAGAACTGAGAGTACGTACGGAAGGTTGACGGCCTTGCGGAAGGCGCCGCGAGCAACGGGAGCGGCCATGATGAGGAGAAGAGGTTGGTTGACGGTCCCGATGGTATGTGAAGAGGAGGTGGAAGAAAACAAAGGAGGTCGGCAGGGACGGTGTTGGTGACGATCAAACTCCAGCTCGCCCAAGCTCATCCAGCCTCGAGCTTCGGGATAGCGAGCGACCAATTCGACCAAGCTGCCTCGCCTCAATCGCGCGGTCCAGAGTGGAAGAAATTCCAAAATGCGAATTACCAACCGTAGCCAGGCAGAGCGTCTAACTAACGCCAATTGAGACGGCGCGGATTGGACAGGCTTGGTGATCAGCACACTCGACTTTTCCGCTGATTTCTGACAAATGTCGAGATTTTGGATTGACGTGACTTTTCTCGCGCGACATTTTGCCAGGGATGCTGTCACCGGCCAGGCCCGGGATGCGGACCCACGTGATATTGCAATCTGTCATGCTGACAAATAAGGCCTGATCGCTAAATTGGAATCTGGAATCTACGAAGTACCTATCCGGGACGCACAGCAAGCGGAGCGTCCGTGCCGTCAATGCAACGACGTCGAATCTTATGCTCGGAACGGACCTGCAGCCGAAAGAACTGCAGCGTATCGCCGTACCCGGGAGCGGAGCCTCTTCGGCAAGACCCCGTCGAGTTGTCACTCAGCTGCAGTAGTCACACCTTCTGACCAAGGAATATTTCATGTCATTCGAGTCAGAGCGGGTGCTCCGACCGTAGCTCAGTCACTTTCAGCGGCCGCTTCTCGCGATTGACAAAGCATGCATGCAGTGCTGCGCTCGACTGCGTCCCCCACTGATCAGCCTCACTTTCAATGTGCCCAGTCTGTATCTGCCCTCGGTCTCATACGGCAAAGTGATGGCTGACCTCTTATGGAGCAGGTGAGTGTATCGTTGAATGGAACACCACCGAGTCCCTTGGTTGCGTTGGGGAAGGAGCTTTACTTGGCTCGCTTCCTGTCGCTTCTGTTCATGCGAAGAACTGAAAAGGAAAAAGAAAAAGCCTTCGACGCAGGTAACAGCGAGATTTCTCTTGGCTCTGCATTAAGAGACTCTGGGCTTGCGGCTCTGGCGGGTCGCCGACTAAGCCGCTCCGAAGGCGAGAAGTTCGGCACTTCAGACTTTTTATGTTCTTCTCTCGCGGCAATTGAATTGATTGTCTCGCGGAGGCTTCACCAAACGTGATTGGCCGCACTTACTCGAGTGCAGTAGCCGGCCACGCTTTTCGTCTGCTCTCAGCACGTTGCGGCCTCTACCCCGGCAGCAAGTCTCCCGTCCAATCCTGCAGGGAGCAACCAGAGCGGGGTCAACTGCACTTTTCATTCGGCTTACATGAAACCGCTCGAGCCAAGCTGGAAGATTAGGTTCCCGACCCTTTCTTTCCAAATCTCGTTTTCTTGCATTTTTGTTCCTTGCCAAGGGCAGCCGAGTTGTCATCAGCCATGAGAGCCCAAAGCGCTAGGGTGGCGCAACTCGAGTCCGCCCAGCCCAGCGTCGGCTAACCTTTAGAAAAAAAGCGTAATAAGTTAAGCTCAGCCTGTCGCCCTCGACTCGCTCGCTTTCTTCTCGTCGAGTCAACCTGACGAGATCCCTCCCCACCGTCCGACCTACATCACTTATCAACTTCGCACATCCTGCCCCTCTTCCCTCTTCTCTCCACGCATACCGCATCATTCGATAATGTCCGCCGAAAACCCAACCATTCTGCCCGCCACTAACGGCAACGGCGCCGCTGCTGCCCCCGCCCGCACCAACAGCTCTGCCCCCAAGAGCGATGCCAACCTTGGCACTTTCGGTGTCAAGTCCGGTCTCGCTCAGATGCTCAAGGGCGGTGTCATCATGGACGTCGTCAACGCTGAGCAGGCACGCATCGCCGAGGACGCCGGTGCCTGTGCCGTCATGGCGCTCGAGAAGATTCCCGCTGACATCCGTGTCGAGGGTGGCGTCGCCCGCATGTCGGACCCTGCCATGATCAAGGAGATCCAGGAGACCACCACCGTCCCTTGCATGGCCAAGGTACGAATCGGCCACATCGTCGAGGCCCAGATCCTCCAGGCTATCGGCGTCGACTACATTGACGAGTCCGAGGTGCTCACCCCTGCCGACGACCAGCACCACATCAACAAGCACAACTTCAAGGTTCCCTTCGTCTGCGGTGCCAAGAACCTCGGCGAAGCGCTCCGACGTATCTCGGAGGGTGCCGCCATGATCCGAACAAAGGGTGAGGCCGGTACCGGAAATGTTGTAGAGGCTGTCCGTCACCAGCGCACCATCCAGGGCGAGATCAAGCGCGTCTCGTCCATGAGCGACGAGGAGCTCTACGCGTACGCCAAGGACATCCAGGCTCCCTTCCACCTTCTCAAGGAGACCGCTCGTTTGAAGCGTCTTCCCGTCGTCAACTTTGCCGCCGGTGGTATCGCTACCCCCGCCGACGCTGCGCTCATGATGCAGCTCGGCAGCGACGGTGTATTCGTCGGTTCGGGTATCTTCAAGGGCAACAACCCCGCCCAGCGTGCACGCGCCATCGTCGAGGCTGTCACCCACTACAACGATCCCGCCAAGCTCGCCGCCGTCTCGGAGAATCTCGGTGAGGCCATGGTTGGTCTCAACATCACCAAGGACATCAAGGGCGGTCGTCTCGCTGATCGCGGCTGGTAAGCGACCAGCTCGCGCCCGGTAGACAACACCTGCGCGCCTTGCTTCTCATAGACTAGCATCATCTTTCTTTTGGCCTTTCGAGTCCTATCCGCGTTCATCACGCATCGTTCGTTCTACTTCTCCTCGCGCATCCCTCATCTCGTTCCTCTTCAAAAATGGCTGGCCTTCTCCTGTGTCTCCCCTGTCTTGCCCTTCAACGGTTCATATTCCCCCCTTTCCCTTGTAGTACTAGCGAGTGTCTCACGTACACCATAATCTTCATATCTCGTTGCATGCATCGTCTTTGGAAGTGTGCTCGTCTGCCTGCGTGAGAGTTCGTTTTGTCTTGTTGAACGTTCATGCGCTCCCACGAATCGGATCACTTCCGAACACTGTCCCTCGAACACGCACGGATCAGACGATCCAAGCCACAAGCACGTCAGAACAGACAAAACGGCTGCATTCCAAAAACATCAACTTAGCTAGATTGGCCCGAAAGACCTTCAGAATTCGATCAACGGCGATTCCGTAGCCGCCGCGTTAGCCCCCGCCGGACTCTTGCCAGCCGAGCTCTGCCACATACCCGCCGACGAGGGCGCGTTCGCATAGGGCGACGTCGCTTCAGCCTCCGCCCCGTTCCTATCTGCTCCAAATCCATTGTCCGGATGAGGCGCTACCGGGAACAGAGGCAGACAGCTCGTATCAGCCTTGACAGGCGCTTGCTGTTGTCGCTGCTGCTGCGGAGGATGCTGCTGGTATTGCTGCGGCTGCGGCTGTTGATGCTGCAAGGCGGGCTCAACATGCGAGGTTGGGCTCGGTTGCTGCGCAAGCGCCCCGACTGCTTGGATGGGCACCTTGGTCCATCCGTTGCGGCTCGAAAGCGACGCGTCTGCTGACAAACGAGACGAGCGCGATTCGTCACCTTGACTATCATCTATCGCCTCGGACGCTTCGGGGGGCGCCACCGCCGAGACATTGGATGGTGCACCACTCATGATGCCCTCTGTCCGCACCGAGAGAGGGCCTGAACCGAGCGCTCCTGGCGGTCCTGCAGATGGCATGCTCGGCGCTCCGTTGACTTCAGCATAGCCAACTCCGACCGTCCATGCAGCGCCATTTGCCTGTGGATCAGAAGCGCCGCCAATCGGTGCGCTCGAGTAGTCATAAGGTGCGTACTGCGCCGAAGCTGCTGCAGGCGCTGGCGACAGCGCTTGGTTCGGATCGGAGTAGACGCCGTTCGAGTAGCTGTTAGCTGACTGTGGTGCCGTGAAGTGGTGGTATTGCTGATCTGGATGCTGCTGTAGGTGCTGCTGCTGGTGGGTTTGGTGTGGCGCGAATGGCGGCTGAGAAGGTTGAGTCGCGTATTGCTGTGGGTCTTGTCGATAAGTTTGCTGTTGATACTGCAGCTGCTGGTGCTGCTGCGGATGCCACTGGGCAGGCGTACCTTGGGGATCTGCCCGTGGATCGGCGTGGATCTGCGGTGCTTGTGGGTAAAGGGAGGAAGATGCGGTATGCTGGGCTGCGTATGCGGATTCATGTGATGGTGTAGACTGTTCGTATCCATATCCGTAGCCCTGGTGTGCAGAGGTGCGATAGTCGGCCTGTGCATAGCCATTCGGAACGTAGCTCTGGGCAGGACGTGTCATCTGAGCATCGAGCAAATGGTCGTAGAGACGCACCGCCTCGGTGAGCTTATCGTGCATCGAAACCAGCACATTGTGACGACGATGGCCTTCTTCGAGGTTGCGAGCCATGCGTGGCCTTGACGAGGATGCTCTCTCATACGCTGTTTGTACCGATGGTGGTAGAAGCGCACCTACCATGCCGCTGCGCTGATTGTGCGCCTGCTGCGCTCGGACGGTCTGGGAAAAGGTGAGAATGTTGTCGACATCTTGTGGTGCCAAGTCGAGCGAGGGCGGCAAGGGCAGATTCGAGCTTGCGGATTCGTTGGCATAAGTTGCGGAAGTCGGTACAACACCCGCGGTGTCGTTGAGACCGAGGGGAGCACTTGGCTGCGGAGGTGCCCAGTCGCGCAGGCTGGCAGCGATAGCAGCAGCCAGATCGGGGTCATCGTCGGCGTCGGTGCCTTCAAGCACACGGCCGTTGGGAGCTTTCTGCGCGGTAGAGGATGCAGCAGAGGGTTGACTAGGGGTGGCGAAAGTGTCGGGACGCGAAGCTTGAGCTGCACCTTGACCCGATGCCTCGAGTGAGAGCTTGATGGCGAGTGCAATGTCGTCCTCCTCCTTTTGGCGAGCGTTGCGCTTGGACTTGCTGCCGACGGTGGCAGAGCGTTGGTGCGACGAGGACGATGATGCACCGCGCCCGGTTGGGACGTGCTTGCTGGAGGCTGACGGAGAGGAAGAGCTGGCACTCTTGGAGCGTGAGAGCTTGGCAGCGTTCTTGGGAGGCCCCTTTCGAGCAAAGCAGCCGTCGCAGACACGCACGTCTTGACCGATGCCGAACCAGGGCAGTGCCATATTGTGACTGGAGCATTGCTGACAGAAGACGTTGCCGCAGTTGCGACAGTGATGCTTACGATTGAAAGTAGTGAAGGCGGTACGGCAACGCATGCATACTTCGCCGTCAACCCACTCTGGCGCAGTGAGGGTTTCGACAAGGGCTGCTGCTGCGGTGGCGTTGGGATCGAGAGGAGGAAAATCGAGATTGTCATCGCTCTTGAGCTGCTTGTAGATGTCGGTGATGTAGCTCATGTGGGAAGGCTTTGCCTGCGCGATCTGGGACCAGTTTTGGATGAGGCCGAGGGCTTTGTTCTTGACGTCGTTGTTGACGCCGGATGGATTGCGAAGGACGGAGACGAGGTTGTCCATAAACTCGCGCGATGCGACTTCCTGGAGGAAGTGGTCGCCGCCATTCTTGATGCAAATATCTGTGAGTCCAAGAGCAAGGAGAACGACGTTGGGGTTCTTGTGGCTGACGCGGCGCTTGAGGACCTGCATAGCCTGCTTGGCTGGGACCTGTTTTGCACGCACCTGGTCGCAGATCTCGAGGTTGAGGGCGATGTCTTCTGAGCCGACGGGCAGCAGTTCCGAGGTAGCCTTCTCGACCTGCTCGGTAAAGGCGTCTGCGCCCCATCCGGACCACAGTGCCGACATGATGTGCGATCAGATTCGAGTGGAAAGCGGATGTGGGGAAGAGTCGCTGGCGATCTGCGAGCTGCGTGTGGCGCGGTGGCGTGGCAATCGCCTTGGACCTTAACACCGATACAGATCTAGAGCTCGGAGCACTTTTGAGCGTGACGGATGCTGAGGGTGATTGGGTCGGATGACGGAGGACGAGAAAGAGCAAGAGAGGACAGGAAAAGGGTCGGTGCGAATGCAAGCGGGACTGGGGTATCGAGGGTCTCGCTTCGGCGCGTGTGTGTTTCTGAAGTGGGCCTCTGCGGTCAGTGTCGAGGTGATGAAGCTGTGCATCAGCGTCAGAGCTTGGCCGGCTTGCAGCTCAGCCCAGTCCAGCCAGTTCCAGATCAGAGAGGAGAATTGACCGACCGACCGACCAGGCGTCCCTCGGACTCGGCAGCGGCGAAGCCGTAGTGTTAGGTCCTGGCGAGCCAACACTGCTCATGACATACTTTGTGAAATCGATCACGTATTTCGCCCAAATTGGGACGATTTCTGCTGCTGCGCTACTGCTGCTCAGTCAACAGCATCCTGCTGATTTGGCAGGCAGAAACAGAGAGAGCGCGCGCCCAGTTGCTCAGCAGCAGCAGTACTCGATGCCGCTCAGTCAGTCAGTTAGTCAGTTAATCGAAAATGCGCGCCGTCGAGGCGCTCTGTGTCTCTGCTGCCAGTCTTCTGCCCTTCTGTCCATCCGGACGACACAGAAACGAGAAATTGGAAGGCTCGAGATGCGCTCCTTCGCCTTGGCCTGTCGCGCTTCTCTTTCGTCGCCGTCGCTGTCGTCGTCGGGGTCCGTCAATTGGACTCGCCATCCCGCCGCCATCTGATTCTCCTCGCCACCACCACCTCATCCCCTTCGTCACCGTCATCCCGCATCCTTCCATCTTCATCCTTCATCCTTCTCAGCATCGTGTTCGTCTTTTTTGGTCACCACCGCAACTCGAAAGTAGCAATCAGCTTCGACGTTTCCGCGCCGAGTGCAGCATCTCTCTTTTACACTCCTTACGACACAATCTACCGCACCGACAACATCGGCTTAAGACTGCCATCAGCAATTGGTGTGCAGCTCTCCCCATTGCAGTCGGTCGCCAGAGCATCTGCTTCTTGCGACGCTCTTCTTCGCAACCCGCGCCTAGCCTCGACTGCTATTCGACCTTGCATCCTTCACCTCTCACCGGGTCATTCATATCCATACATGCCCAGCATCTAAATTGCACGCATCTCATCGTCGTGGACAGCCACCTTTGTCTGCGTTCGCGGCGTGACACCGGACTCGTCTAAACGGAATCATTCTCTGGCTTGGCACCTTCGCCTTTGCGACGCCCCTGGTTCCTCGACACATTTCGCCCCTTGAGCCTATCACTGCTGCCATCACGATCAAAAGCGCTAATCGCCAACCTAGTTGTACAACGATCGGCCACTCATACCACTCGACACCGTGCCATCTTCGTCAGCTTGTCCGTCGGTTCTAGCATCCGAGTAAAACGAAGACGACGATCTCAACTGCACCATGAGCGCTCAGGCAGGACAATCTTTCGCTCATTCCACTGCACCCATTCGCCCTGTGCGCGAGGTGCAGTTCGGTATTTTGAGCCCAGAAGAGATTGTAGGTATCTCGTTCGCACCCATCCCGTCACCTCCTTTCCCTTCTTAGTGTTTTATCGAAGCATTCGTGGGTTGGGCGAGAAGGTGTTTACGATGTTTGCGTCCAGATTGCCGCTGCTAAAAAAAGTGCACCATGCTGACGGATTCCGATTTGTCCTGCTCCCCCTTCTTCTCCTGCCTGCTGTCTACTCACCTTTTGCTTTGGCCCCTTCGCCCGTCGCGTTCCACAGAGAGCCATCTCGGTGTGCAAGGTCGAGGTCCCCGAGATTAAGGATGAGGCTGGCAAGCCCAGGATCGGCGGTCTTTCCGACCCACGCCTCGGCACGCTCGACAGAAATTACAAGTGCCAGACCTGCGGTGAAGGCCACCAGGAATGTCCGGGCCACTTTGGTCACATTGATCTCGCGAAGCCCGTCTTCCACATCGGCTACCTCGGCAAGGTCAAGAAGATCCTCGAGTGCGTCTGTTTTCATTGCGGAAAGCTCAAAGCGGACGTCGTCACGGACCCAATCTTCGATCAGATCGTCAAAGCGACCCGCGGTAGCAGGAAGCGACGTTTCCAGCGCGTTTGGGAGTACTGCTCAAAGAAGATGATTTGCGAGGCCGACGAACCCAAGGAGGACGACGACATGGGTTTCGAGGAGAACAACAGACCCGGTCACGGCGGATGTGGTCGCATCCAACCCAACATCCGTCGCGAGGGTCTCAAGCTCTTCACCCAGTGGAAGAAGGGCAAGGGTGAGGACGAAGACGGCGAGGAGAATGCGATTGCCCAAGCCGAGAAGCGACCTTTGCCCGCTTCGGAGGCACATACCATTCTGAAAAAGATGTCGAGCGAAGACATCGCCACTCTCGGTCTCTCGGAAGACAACGCACGTCCCGATTGGATGGTCTTGACCGTCCTGCCCGTTCCACCACCCCCCGTCCGTCCCTCCGTCCAAGATGGAGGAGAGGACGACTTGACCTACAAGCTCGCCGACGTCATTCGCGCCAACGCCACGCTCAAGAAGATGGAGCAGGAAGGTACGCCGGCGCACATCTTGGCCGACTTCGAGCAGCTGCTCCAATTTCACTGCGCGACGTTCATGGACAACGACATCGCAGGACAACCTCAAGCTATGCAGTCGAGCGGTAGGCCGATTAAGTCGATCCGCGCGCGTCTGAAGGGCAAGGAAGGCCGTCTGCGTGGAAACCTGATGGGCAAGCGTGTCAACTTCTCGGCGCGAACGGTCATCACAGGTGATCCGCTTCTCGAGCTCGACGAGGTTGGTGTGCCCAAGTCGATCGCGCGTAACCTCACCTATCCAGAGCGAGTCACTCCATACAACAGGGCATGGCTATCGGAGCTGGTGCGCAACGGCCCGAACGACTACCCTGGTGCCAAGTACGTCATCCGCGACACGGGTGAGCGTATCGACCTGAAGTACAACAGGCGAAGCGACATGGCGCTTCAGCCCGGATGGATCGTGGAGCGTCACCTCAAGGATGGCGATTACATTCTCTTCAACCGTCAGCCCTCTCTGCACAAGATGTCCATGATGTCGCATCGCATCAAGCTGATGGACTACTCCACCTTCCGACTCAACCTCAGTGTCACGCCTCCCTACAACGCCGATTTCGACGGTGACGAGATGAACTTGCATGTTCCGCAGAGCGAAGAGACCCGTGCCGAACTCTCGCAGATTGCATGGGTGCCTCGGCAGATCGTTTCGCCACAGGCCAACAAGCCTGTCATGGGCATCGTGCAAGACACTCTTTGCGGTATCCGCAAGTTCTCGCTGCGAGACTGTCTGCTCGATTACCACCAGGTGCAGCAGGTACTGCTGTGGGTGGCCGACTGGGATGGTGTCGTGCCCATGCCCTGTATCCTCAAACCGAAGCCGTACTGGTCTGGTAAGCAGATCCTGTCGATGTGCATCCCAAAGGGTATCAACGTGTTCTTGGATAAGGATAAGGGCTTGAAGAACAACTTCCTCAAGGACGACGGTGTCTACATCGAGAACGGCGAGATAATGTACGGCGTTATCAACAAGAAGGTCGTCGGTGCCTCAGCCGGCGGTCTCATCCATATCATCTTCCGAGAGAAGGGTCCCGTCGTCTGCAAGCGCTTCTTTTCCGGAGTTCAGCGTGTCGTCAACTTTTGGCTGCTACACAACGGGTTCTCTATCGGTATCGGCGACACGGTGGCGGACAAAGCCACCACGGACAGCATCAACCAGACCATTGCCGCAGCCAAGGCGGCCGTCATGGACTATATCAAGTACGCCAGGCACGATTGGCTCAAGGTCGAGGCTGGTATGACGCTGCGAGAATCCTTCGAGGCCAACGTCAACCGTGTGCTCAACCAGGCGCGTGACGACGTCGGCAATCACGCCGAGGCCAGTCTGCCCGACTTCAACGCCGTCAAGCAGATGGTGGTGTCCGGATCTAAAGGTTCATTCATCAACATTTCGCAGATGTCGGCCTGTGTCGGTCAACAGTCCGTCGAAGGAAAGCGAATTCCGTTCGGCTTCCGCCACCGCAGTCTCCCGCACTTCACCAAGGATGACTTCACGCCCGAGAGCCGTGGCTTCGTCGAGAACTCCTATCTGCGTGGTCTCACCGCGCAAGAGTTCTTCTTCCACGCCATGGCAGGTCGAGAAGGTCTCATCGACACCGCTGTCAAGACGGCCGAGACAGGTTACATCCAGCGTCGTTTGGTCAAGGCGCTCGAGGACGTCATGGTCTGCTATGATGGCACGGTGCGAAACTCGACCAACAACGTCATCCAGTTCGCTTACGGCGAAGATGGCATTGACGGTGCACAGGTCGAAACGCAGACGCTGCTGACCTTGAAGCTCAACGATGCCGACTTCCGCCACATGTTCCGTGTGGATCTGCACGACGGCGGCTTCAAGAAGGGCACGCTTCGTCCTGGTCTGGGCGACTGGTCGCAGGAGCTGCAAGACCTTCTCGACGAAGAGTTTGCTCAGCTCGAGTTCGACCGCCAACTCCTTCGCACCGAGATCTTCCAATCGGATCAGGTGCAGGTGAAGCTGCCGATGAACGTGGCGCGTTTGGTGCTCAACGCGCAGCAGATCTTCCACGTCGATCAGCGAAAGGCCACCGATCTCTCTCCCGCCGAGGTCATCATTGGCCTGCGCAACGTACTGGACCGCCTGGTCGTCATTCGCGGCGACGATCCCATCTCGCGCGAGGCGCAGATGAACGCCACCCTACTCTTCAAGATCCACTTGCGCTCGTATCTCTGCTCGAAGATGGTCATCGAGCAGCACCACATCAACAAGGAGGCTTGGGAGTGGATTCTTGGCGAGATCGAGGGCCAGTTTGCTCGCTCGGTTGCCAACCCGGGTGAGATGTGCGGCACGCTTGCAGCGCAGAGTATCGGAGAGCCGGCTACCCAGATGACGCTCAACACCTTCCATTATGCCGGTGTGTCGAGTAAGAACGTCACGCTCGGTGTGCCGCGTCTCAAGGAAATCATCAACTGCGCCGAGAACATCAAGACGCCGTCGGTGACGGTCTACCTCACTGGACAGTACAGCCAATCGCAGGAGTCGGCTAAAGTCATCCAGACTGCGCTCGCACACACGACGCTGCAGACGGTCACTTCGGCCGTCGAAGTCCATTACGATCCCGATCCGTCGGCAACGGTCATCGAAGACGACAAGGACTTCGTCGAGGCCTTCTTCGCCATTCCCGACGAAGAGGTCGAGGCGAGCCTGGAGCGCCAGTCGCCGTGGCTGTTGCGATTGGAGCTCGATCGTGCTCAAATGCTCGATAAGAACTTGACCATGGCTGACGTGGCTTCCAAGATCAGCGCCATGTTCGGGCAGGACATCTTCGTGATGCACTCGGAAGACAACGCCGAGAACCTTATCTTGCGTATCCGTGTGGTCGACAATGACCCCGAGAAGGAGGCACAGGGCGAAGAGGAGATCTTCCTCAAGAACCTCGCCTCGCAGATGCTCGCCGAGATCGATCTCAAGGGAATCAAGGGCATCAAGAAGGTTTACATTGTGCAGCAGGACAACAAGACTCGAAGGATTGACCCTGTTACAGGCGATTGGCGCACCGTTTCAGAATGGGTGCTCGAGACCGACGGAAGCAACCTTGCCGAGGTGCTCGCCGTCGAAGGTGTCGACGCCATCCGAACGAGCTGCAATAACCCAGTCGAAATCTTCCGCGTCTTCGGTATCGAGGCCGCGCGTAACTCGTTGCTAAGAGAAACCCGCGCGGTCATCGAGTTTGACGGTTCGTATGTCAACTACCGCCACCTCGCGCTGCTGTGCGACATTATGACGAGTCAAGGTGCGTTGATGGCCATCACACGTCACGGCATCAACCGTACGAACCAGGGTGCCCTCATGCGATGTACCTTCGAGGAGACCGTCGAGCTGCTGATCGAGGCAGCGTCCATGGGTGATGTCGATGACTGCAAGGGTGTCGCTCAGAACGTCCTGCTCGGCCAGATGGCACCTATGGGCACGGGCGCCTTTGATCTCAACTTGGATCTCGACATGCTGAAGGATACGATCGTCAACCACGCGCTGCCCTACGACACGATGCTTGCGTCACGTTCGCTCGACGCCGCGGGTGGCAAGACGCCAGGAGCCATGACGCCTTACGACTCGAGCTCGCCAGCGTCAGACGATGCTTTCCGCGTCCACGAGCAGGCCATGTTCAGTCCCCTCGCGCAGACCGGTGGCGACGAGGGAGGCTATAACGACTATCTGCTTTCCGGAACGAGTCCTATGCGCACGCCTTTGGGAGCACAAAGTCCCGCCGGCTACGGTTTCTCGCCCGTCTCGCCAGGGTACGTGCCCACCTCGCCCGGCTACGCCACCTCGCCGGCAGGTGCTCTTGGCGGCATGAGTCCCTGGACCGGCAACAACGGCATGGGCGCTACCTCGCCAGCTTACAGCCCGACATCTCCGCGCATCTTTGGCGGCGCCACCAGCCCGTCGTATTCGCCGACATCGCCGAGCTACAGCCCAGCCTCGCCGAACTACTCGCCTTCGAGTCCGGCAGGAGCAGGCTATTCGCCTACGAGCCCGCGCATGAGTCCGACGAGTCCTATGGGTCGCTATGGTGCCGCGACAAGCCCTCAATACTCGCCTGCGTCGCCTAAGTTCTCGCCCACCAGCCCGAACTACAGTCCGGCCAGTCCCGCCTACACGCCGACCTCGCCTGTATACTCGCCCACGTCGCCTGCCATGGCTGGACGAGGTGGGGTCAAGGGCTTCAGCCCGACGTCACCCGCCTACTCGCCCACCTCACCGCAGTATTCTCCGGCTTCGCCAGCCTTCTCGCCGACGTCTCCACAGTACTCGCCCGCTTCGCCTCAATATTCGCCGACATCGCCGCAGTATTCGCCTACCAGTCCAGCGATGGGCGGCGCATCGGGGCCTGGAGGGCCGGGCGCGGGCGGTGCTGCCTCACCTCGTCGCAGTCGCATGTCGAACAAGCCGGCGTGGCAGCG
The DNA here is from genome assembly GCF_000403515.1 of Pseudozyma hubeiensis SY62. NCBI lineage: Eukaryota > Fungi > Basidiomycota > Ustilaginomycetes > Ustilaginales > Ustilaginaceae > Pseudozyma > Pseudozyma hubeiensis. Next base: position 16,567 of record NW_012133793.1, on the reverse strand, counting down.
TTGAATGTTGCAGCTGCTGTGCTTTCTCCTCTTCTTGCGTCCGTCCATCTTCCCTCGGCTTCCTCGCCAGCCACATGAACGAGCCAGCGTGTCTGCGCATTTGCATTGCTCTCCCTCAAATTACACAACATCATCCCATCGCAGCATCATCATTCATAAAACCAAAAATCAACGCCGTGCCATCTCGCTACTGCTGAACAGAGGTTGCGATATGGTCTACGCCTCTCCTTCCCGCCCCCCTCATCCCAAAACAAAAGGTACATATGACAGAACACAAAACATGAAAGGATTCCTCCACTACCCAAGTTCAAGCTATGCGACAATACCACTCGCTGTCTCTAGAGAATCTCTGATCTTCATCGAGTGTGCCTTGTCGCAGAGTGAGCGCGCGCGCGCGTGTGTGTGTGTGTGTGTGTGTGTGGCACAATCTGCGAAGGGGGGAGGTGATGCTCAAAGGCGAGAAATGCGATTGCCGGCAATGGTGAGCGCTATGTGCGATGGTATACAAATGGAAGAGCCTCTCTCAACGTCCTTACCGTCTAGGCAAAGAGCTCCGGTGCGTGATCGATGAAGAATTCGATGGTCATAGCTTTGCCGCCCATGTGCGCAAACTCCTGCGTCGGGTCGGCTGATCGCATCAACGTGGGACCGAACACAACACCCAGGTTGCGCGCGTTCATCCTGTTGTCCACGCTCCGCTGCTGAACGCGATGCAGGTGCAGCACGAGATGCTGAAGCGTGCAATAGTGCTGTCGCGGCAGACGATCCACCATCTGCTTGATGAGATCCCGCTTTGTGGTCGTGTCCTCTTGTTTGGACTCGACCACCTTGATCAGCTTGTCGTAGAGCTCAAACGTGAGCAGAGGCGTGGGAAGCTCGCGGAAGTAGTTCTTCAAGACACTGGTGATGGCAGAAACGTCGTTGAATCGATCCGTGTCCTCCAGATCGAATGCGTTGCCACGCTCGAAGAGCTGTGTGATGACTTTGAGCTGCGAAGTGCCGCCAGACTTGCGGTAGATGCCCTCGTAGTCCATACCAAACGCCTCGACGGCCTGGATGCATTTCTCGACCACCAGAGGCACATCGCGTCCCTCGTGCGCAGCCTGTTCCGCTAGCGACCGGCCAAACATGGACGGACCCGTGTTCTCGGCTTGGCCCTCGTCTGGTCGCATGTACGGCTGGTGACAAGACACTGTCAGGTTCTGCAGGCAGCGCGAGTGGCACACCTGCGTGCAGACAGCGCATCGCATCTCGGACTGTCCCCACATGTTCTTCTGACAGGCAAAACAGCGCGTGGGTCGCAGCACATTGAAAGGTTGGAAGAGGTGTTCGCGCACCACAACGTCGTGCGAGGTAGCACGCGTCATGACGGCGGCACCGCCGCTGGCCCCGAGGTTTCCATTCTTGGGGGGAACTGGGGGCACCGCACCACTTTGTCCCGCTTGGGTCGCGGCTCTGGTCGTCTCGGACGTCTTTGGCTTCATCCATTTGAACTTCTTGACCACCGGTGCTGGTTCGAACCGACTCGGTTTGATAATCTGCTGCACAGCTGTGTCGACCGAGACCGTGTCGTAGCCGGCGCTGCTTGGTGGTGCGTCCGACGAGATGGATGCGTTGTGCGGCGTGTGCTTCTGCACGAGCCTGTGACGCGACCCAAAGCCGAAACCGTGACTGCTCGAGCCCTTGGCCGAGGTCGACGAGACGTCCTTAGGCAAAGGTGGCAACTGGTCTCTGGATTGAGAGGCAAGCTCGACTTTGCGATTGAGCTGACCTAGCAGTGTATTGAGTTCCTCGTTTTTGGCGTTGAGGCCCTGGGCCTCTTCCAAAAAGAGATCCTTGGACTGCTTGAGCTCTTCGATTTCGATGAGCAGAGAATCGCGCTCCAGCGTCAGCTCGTCGATCTCATTCCGATAACGACTCTTGACCGCTTCGAGACGCGAGGTGAGATTTTGCGTGATGGCAGCGTCCACCGTACTGGTCGAAGAGCGAGCTCCATCGGCGGATGGTCTGGTTGAGGACGATGAACCAGCGGCGCCGTCCTGCAGAGCCACAAGCTCGGCAACTTCTGCGACGGTGAGCTCGCGCTCTGCCGTCAGCTTGGCCAAGTCGCGTTCCATGCCTTTGAGCGATGCCTTGACGTCCTGAGAGCGTCGTTCGAGCTGCTCGTGCTGGCGCCTTTCGCTGTTGACGGCGGCTAGCTTGAGCGCTTGCTCTGCGAGCTGTCTGCGGAGACGCGCCATCTCAAGCTCTGCTTCATGCCTCGCGTTGACCTCGTGCTCGAATTCCTCTTTTGCCATGGTGAAACCGTGAGCTGCTTGCTGACTCGCACGTCGGATGCGGTCGTATCGCAACTGCAGAGTTTCCATGCGCTGTCGCGTCTGCTCGAGATCCTGCAGGATCGTCTCGACAAAGGAGATATCCATACTCACGAGTCCGTCTCGAGCCTGTTGCATGGAAGCACGAACTTTGGACGAGACCTCTGTCAGCGAGTCGGTGGAAGCGGCTGTGTGCCTGCGATCGTCTTTGAGAGGTAGGCGATCGTCTTGGAGCAATTCCTCCTCGCTGTCGGAAGTCCCTTGAGCTTTCGAAGCGGAAGCTGTCCGTAGAGAAGACGATTGTTTTCCGTCGCGCTCGGCCTGTGCATCACCGCCGCCTGGCTGCGCTGCTGTCGCCGTCTGGAGCGCAGGTGTACGGCGTTCGAGGGGTGGCTCGGATGCAACCATGGCATCTGTTTCTGATTCGGATGGGTCGGTCGAAACAGAGGTGGCAGGAATCGACTCTGACAAAGCCGGGACTGGAGGAGTTCGGCCTAGCAGCTCGTCGTGCGAGCCGAACTCGCCAAATGATTCGACAAGGTTGAGGAAGTCAGGATCGTAGAACGAGTACACCTTGGACAAACGCGAAGAAGACGAGGAAGCGTTGAGCGGATTGCGAGGACCTGCTCCGGATTTGATGCTCGAGCTTCGCAAGTTGACGCCGAGACCTTCGCGACTCGTCGAGGGCCGAAGCGTCCTGCCAGCATCGGCTCGCGGGGAGCCGTCAAGAGGAACGCTTCTCTTGAACGGTGACGCTGTCGGGCTGGTGGTAGAGTCTGGCTCATCGACGTTGGCCAGGCGGATTTTCGTGGCAGCTGGCGAGCCGATTGGAGAGCTGACGCCGGAACCAAAGGTCTTCTTGCGGGGTGAAAGGGGAGCGGTGACCTCGTACTCTTTGTGATGAGGCTGCAGCCCATCGTCAGCCATGACGGATGACAACGACGTCTGAGAGGCATTGGAGGTCTGGATGCTCCGACCCTCGAGCTTGGCCTGCGCAGCCATCGCAGGACTACGTGCTTCGCGAGTGGGAGGCGGTGGCGCGTTCATGGGGCGCTTGCCGCCGGCACTACCTGGGCGAATGGCCGAGGTTGAGCCGCTTTGATTGATGTAGGGCGAAAGGCTTGCTCCGTTGGTGGAAGGCGCCGGAGAAGCGAGGATCGAAGCAGACGGCGATGCAGGCGATTCTTTAGATGGGAGCGATGGCGGTAGGTCCATGGCAGGGGACCGTGCCGAGGCGGCAGGATCCGGGGTGGGCGTGTTGCTGGGCTGGTGGGATTCGGCAGCCTGCGCATCCTGAAGTTGCTTTTCACGGCGTGCTTTTGCTCGCTTCTGCTCTGCATGCTTGCGACTGCGAGCGACACGGTCGTTGTGGCACTTCATGCAATAGATGCCTTGGCTCGTCTTGGCGAAGACGAGCTCTTCGATCTTGGAATGGCACGAACGGCAGGTGAAGCAGGAGGCGTGGTACGATTCGTCGCCAGTCATGATAGCCTCCTCCATGATGGGCAAGTTGCAGATATTGCAGGAGTAATTGCACTCGCCGCATATGGGATGGCCGTCGGAGAGGAGCAAAATGTCATCCCGCTCGGTGCTGACTCTGTTCTTGCACTTTGCGCAACGAAAGCACTCGATGTGCCAGAGCTTGGTGGCGAACTGAATGACGCCCTCCTCGACGCTCTCCTCGTCGATGAGACGGCCACAGCCTCCGCAGTATGCTTCAGGCAGTTCGTCCTCGACATCATGGACGTGGACCCCGTCTGGCAGCCCATCTTTGAGTTCGATCTGGTCTTGCAGCAGCGCAGGCATCTTGGACTGTTATGGACACCTTGCGAGCCTGTTTTGACGCGCCAAAGTCGTCGTTGGCAATTGCCTTTGGACTGTCGATACAGCAGCCGAATGAACTGTGAGTGCAGGAAGAAGGCAGCAATGCTGGAAAAAGGTATGAGGATGATTCTTTGTCGGGGAGAGCTGTGTTGAGCGGAAATGCGATCGTAAGGAATTCAACAGAGCGGGGACCGAGACCAGCGGTTGTGATGGTGACGATGCGAATAGCAGCAGAGGAAGTCGAGTGAAGCAAGTGATGGCGGTGACAAAGGGCAGAACGCCAGAGTCGCAGCGACGATAGTCGGGGGGTTGAAGTGATGCGGGAATGCCGACAAGAGCGTGGAAGAAGACGTGACCGAGACCGAGAGAGTGGAAAGCCAAAGTAGCAAGTGTGCAGAAACAACGCTCTGTTGCGCATCAATCGTGGGTGGGTCGTTTCGGAAGAGTCCGACAGCACCTTGGCCATGCATGCAGCGGAAATCCCTTGATCAGGCCGACACGGCTAGCGAGCAGGCGAAAGATTATTCCGACACTTTTGACACACACGCGACTCGTTCAACTGGACCGCGTGTGTTGCAAGTTGCCGCTTCTAGCGAAGTGTTGGTCTTTGACTGCTAGAAAAAGCACTCCTCTACTCTGTATCTCTCTTCTGATACACCATGACTGTTTGTTCGAGGAACAAAAAACCCAAAATAAACAATTAAATAAAAAATAAATGAAAATCGCAACCACACAAGCAAGGAAACTGTAGGTTCGCTCGGCACCGGTTGACAAGCCAACCGATGTGCACTTTCTGCTTGGTAGACCAGGTATGAGGCTGAGCCCCACCAGTCTCGACCCAATACCGTCTTGCGTGAACTGTACGAGCAGCCGGTACGACCTCGCAGTCGCCGCTACTTTGACACGGAATGGAATCGCTTTTGGCGGATGATGGTCACAGCCGCGGAGGCGCGTGGGTGATTCGGGCTGGCACGTCAACGCTGACGGAGCTCCAACGACAACGTCACTGCAGCAAGGTGCGTCGCGGGTGTAGGGGCGGGACGAGATAGCCAAGATAAGCTCGCCCTCACCATCCTCTGGGCACGGCAAACAAAAGCTAGCAGATACGTCTTCGGCACAGGATTAACGCCATGCAGAGCGCAACTTGGAAAAATACGACCATCTATGCATTGAAATCATCGTTTTGAGCCAGCGAAGCGCCTGCCCAGGCGAAGAACTCCAGGTCATCAAACCCTAGCAAAGATCCAAACGTCGGCTCGGTCAAATGCTCGGACGACGGCACCGACGGGTCGGCGATTGTGTGTAGGCCCTGCGAGACCTGCACAAGCGTTTCTGCGATGGAATCAGACGATGAGGCTTCAGTGGATGAAGTCCGCTCCATCGCATCGCCGGTCGATACAGAAGATGACGTGCGCAAGACACCGTCCAGAAAGCGCTCGTAGCAATGTGCCGCCGTGCCTGGCGCTGACACTTTAGCGGCTGATGCGATGCACGCGTGGACTCGCTGACACTTTTGCAGGAGCATGTCGCCATCGATGAAGGCGAAGCTAGAACCTAGTTGGGCGAGCCTAACCGCCACGATCACTTGGTAAGAGGCAGCCACCCACATGGAATTGTAGCAATACAGCAATCTGTGGGAAGGCAAGCGCTGCGGAAACACGTCAAGGTAGGTACCGCACGCCTCATAGAGGTCCAGTACAATGCTTGATGGCCACTCGGATTGGGGCTGATGATGCAAAGCTAGTCCTAGCAGTTGAACGAAAGCATGGTTGACGTAGAGCTGAGAGAGCTCTAGGCGAGGGATCGAGTCGATAGAGGACCGTTCATTGAACCATGATCTCGACCAGGCTTCGATTTGAGTCTTGCACTGCTCGGCGAAGATCATCTCGTTGCCAGGCGACAGCAGGCGGAACAGACTGCGATTCTTCTTGATGATCGTCCGCAGCTCGACCATGGACACAAGAGCGATGTCAGTGTAGTGGGCCAGAGGATGGTGATGCCAGTCGCGACAAGAGGAGAAGAGATCCTGCTCGGCAAGAATACTCTGACGTCCAGTGTGCTGGGCCAAGGAGAATTCGTGAAGCCAAAGGTTGATCCACGTCCGCTGAGCATGACGTTGCTGTAGCTGATCAGCCTCACTGGCATGATCAGTGTCTGTTTTCTCGATCATGCAGGCTTGAAGATTGATTTCGCTGGCTACTCGAGCAGCGTGAGAGAGGAGAGACCAGGATTTGTCTTCGCGAACGTCCTCAGTGGGAGGCTCGAACGCTGCCAACATAAGCAGCGCCTGTACGACCTCGACGGAGCGGAAACCACCGGACAAAATAGCCGGATAGACGGTTCCGTGAACGTGCTGTTCCAGCCGAGACGCGATTTGCCCAAAGCAGGGCTCTACACGAGCCATGGTGAGACAGATGATGGACAAAAGAGACTGAGATCTTGACTGAAGGAAGTCGAAGGTGCAGAGGCGTGGATCGAAATAGGCGAGAGTCTTTCCGAACGTTGCCATGAAGCGATCGACCAGGTGAAGTGCCTCGCGCGTGGTCAGTATGTGACACCGAATTGGATCGAGGGCGGTGCTGCTGTCAAGGTGGTTCGCAAAATGGAAGGATCCTTTGGACATTCTCTGACGATCCAGAATACTCCAGAAGAGGCGCTCAGCGCTTTCGAGGGGTAGCGACACGTCGTGGGACCTTTGATAAGGTGGGCGACTGTCGAAAGATCCGCTGAAATCAACAGTACGAGACGTGCTTGCTGTTGGGATTAGCTCGGACACTTTGGTGGATGAAGTTTCGTTTGACGAGTCGATTGCCGAGCGCCCATTGCCGGTCGAGCGAAGCCTCTTGTGTCCAGCAACCCGCGTCGAATTCGAAGGTGACTGTCGGCTCGGGAAGGGCTCGTTCGAGCTGTGCCGGGCGGCAGCGACTGGCTCAGTGCCTTCGGAGCGACGTTTTGTAAGCGGTCTACGACAGCTGAGCGATCGCAGCTTGCAGCGATCGCATACATCGCCTTGAATTGTCGTACATCGGAGCTGAGAAGATGCAATGCAGAGCATAGATGTCAGAGAGACTTCTGTGGAATGGCGTCGACTCGCAGTCTGCACTCACCTTTTTGTCTCGGCATGGATAGCATGCGAGTCGCTTTTGCTCGTACACAGCGGTGCTCATGATCAGGCGTGAGCCATGAGCCATGTTACGTCCGGAACGACGATGCACAACAGCGTCGAGCAATCTGTCATCCAGGGTCCACTTGCGGGGTTGAGCATCTCGGAATGCCGAGCCTCTCCGGTCGTGGAATCCGAGGAATTACACTCTAACATATTCAGGATTTCCGTCTGTACGGATCAGAGGCTCTGCATAAAGCTTCAGGGCTCTCAGACAAGCCATCAGACAGGAAGCGCAGGAACACGAGGCTCTTCCGAGACACGAACGGATCAGGCGGTGTACGTTAACACGATGCGAGGACAAGGTACACTGAGACAAGACAGCTACTGCTACTGCAGCTTGGAAGTGCTGACCCACGACTTTACGCTAGCAAGCGGAAGATCCTTGAGAAGCAACGCGTCGCTTTCCGGCTGCGCCTTTTCGGAGTCCTTGCCGTAGTAGCTGTACTGATCGATGAGCTTCATGTTCTCGGTAAGTTCGTCAGCAATGGCCGCGGGCAGGAAGCTCTTGAAGACGTCGGCGGGGACGTTGTTGTAAGTGACCTTTTTACCAAGTGCGCTGCCGAGGTCCGAGCTGAAGGATTGCATATCGGACCAAAAGCTGACAGCTTGCACCTTCTGACCATTGGCGACCGCGCCCGCTTCGAAGATGCTGGCGACCCACTTGCCCGTGTCTGCGACGGCATCGATGAAAGGAACTCTGGTGGAAGGGTTGATGGGCAAGGTGATGCTGTAGGAACCATCCTCGCCCTTTTGCGCCATGCCGTCAAAGTTCTGGAGGAAGAATGCTGGGTGGTAGTAGGAGATATCGATCTTGTCTTGTCGTACCGACTCGGCATAGTCGTCGATGGCAGCCTTGCTGTCAAAGTGAGGAACATGGAGGCTGCCGTTGGTGAGCTTGTTGACGTTGTGCAGGCTGGAAATGACAAGGTGCTTGACGCCGGTCGCGATGGACGCATCGACAATGTTGCGACCTTGCTGCGTCTCTTTGGCGCCGTCCATGGACTCCCAGAAGTTGGTGACGGCGAACACGCCATAGGAACCTTTGAGTGCCTCCTTGAGCGAGGCGACGTCATCGAGGTTGGCACGGACGACATCGACGCCTTGCTTGGCGAGGTCCTGAGCAGCTGGCTTCGAAGTGTCGCGAGTGACGCCACGAAGCGAATACCTGGAGCTCAAAGCAGGAGTCTTGAGGACAGTACGGATCAGACTGCCACCCTGTTGACCGGTAGCACCGAAAACGGTGAGGAGCCTCTTGCCTGACGACATTGTGGATTCGAGTTGATGGGGTGGGGATGGGTCTTGCTGCGTTGCCGAGAACGGTGGCAGTCTTAGCGCTTGATGTGTGCGTATGTGGCTGTTGTGCCAGGAGCGTGAATGATGGGCAGGTGTATTGGAATATATGCGTTCTGCGCCGATGACAAAGCTCGTCGAAACAACAGATTCCCTGCAAGAACGACTGTTCATGTACGTGTTCTGAGAGTCACAGCAGAGCTGCAGCAAAGAGCTCGGGGTCCGACGACCAATGTCCGCACGGACCTAAGCCTCTTTCGCTCTCCCATGGCCTTGGTGACGGGGATATGCGCTTCAAGAAGCAAGCCACGCGTACTTTGACAATCTTCCGCATTGCATTTCCGGGGTTTGGCAGTCTCGGAGGATGTTGCGAGTGCGTCCGCGGAAGCGTTTCCGTTTGTTGAGTCCTGCAACACCGGCGTTTAGGCTTGGCTTTGATCGCTCAGACTAAATTTCCCGGAGATGTCAGATCGACTCCTTGCTTACCGCCAACAGCCAAAGATTAAAATGACGCAGTTCGTAGGGCCGAGTTCCGAGCTCAAGTTGAGAGTCCTGCTTTCACCTGTTCGAGCAAAGACCTGCCTCTCACCTTCTGGTTACAGCCAAACAAGCACGTTGCTGATCGAGACGACATGAGACCTCTCAGCGCTACCGTGCGCGCTGCTTGTGCTTCCATAGCATCTGGCTCTCGCGCACGCGCGCTCCATACTGTCCAGCCATGCCTGGCACAGGTGTCTCCCCCACTCCCCTTCTCCTGGTCGCACCTCAAACCTGACGATCAGGCCCGCAGTGGCAGCAGCGACTCTCTGTCATCAACTGCCACGTCGTCGATCCTACAAGATCACCGAGCATCTGTACAGCAGAAACGAGAGCGCAAGCTCCGGGAATACGAGGCCAAGATCAAGGTCAAGGCAATGCAAAAGGGCTTGTCCACCGAAGAGTTCAAGCGTCGATCCCTGGAATTCGCCGCGGCGAAGCCGAGCCAGCCTGCGTCACCTTCGATGAAGGCAAAAACATCCGCCGGAACAAATCAGGGGGCAGCAGAGTCACTGACCGAGGTGGAAAGACGGGATCGTGCGATAGCACAGTCGATTCAAGAGCGATCCGACGCAGAAGCCGCCAAGAAGCTTGCGTCCGGTCAGATTCATTCTACGCCCACGGGCGCACAAGAAGGCCCCATCAAGCCTCTCAGCAAGATTATCGACGTTGAAAAGCTCGCTACACAGGACAAGGAGACGATCACCAAGCTCTGGGCAGGTTATCACACCATCAAGAACAAACTTTCGGCAGTAATCCCAACAGAAAAGTACCTCGAGATGCTCGCCAACGCTCGCAGGTATCCCCAATTTGTTCTTCCCCTTCCGCGTGAAGTGATCGATGAGCACTCGGAATCAGCAGGCACCTCCAAGGAGGCTTTCGAGATGCAGTTCCTAGAGTGGGCCGTCATTCCGAATGCGGTCGTCAACGGCGCGCCTCCATCCGCCACCACCCTCTTCACGCCTCTGGCCGAGTACAAGCTCAAGCAAGATTTCAGCCAACCGGTGCTCATCCTTACCTTCTACACGGATCTTTGTCAGAGCAACGGTCTGGTGCTCATGAGGGGAGAAGTCACCGGTCTCAACGAAAAGACGGGCAAGGGAGGGCGCATCGACCAGGCGCAAGCACAGCTGCTGGCGCTCACGCTCCAGCGCTTCTACCTGCCCTCTTCCTCCAGTGGAGCATCCGACGCCGGAAACGATCAGTCCGCTTGCGCAAAGCTCCTGCATGACTTCCACAAGAGACCAGAAGAGTTTGATGTCGAAGAGCTTGTCAATGTAGCCTTCCGTCTTTGATGATCGCCGCTGGCCAGCTCTGCGACATTACTCTCGGTCCTACCATCGAACATTCACATACTGAAATCCTCATAGACACTCCCAGAAAAGTACGTAATGATGACGATCGAGTTTGTAGTGCCATCACAGTACATGAAGTGAGCTCAATCAATCTTCCTCCTCCCCTTCGGCCTCTACATCATCATCCGTATCATCATCAGCGTCGCTGACAGTGTCGGCTCGGCTCTGTAAGTCTTGGCAGATGCGCTGCCACTCGTTTTCGACGAGCTTGTACTCGCCCTTCTCCAATGTGCTTCTGCATCGCTCCAGCGCATTCAGGGCCCTTGACATGTCGCTGGCGGCCATGTAGGCGAGGTAGGCGATCCACACCTCAACGTCCATCGCCTTGATCTGCAACAGCTTGTTGAAGATCCGGTCGACGATCTGATCATCTTTCCTAGATTGTTCCGAGTCGGCTTCTGGCTCTCTATCGCGATTCCGCAATTCAGAAATGACGTCCAGCCACGCTTGGTGAGAGGCAAAGCAAGACTGAAGCAGCCAAGCGATTGTGTCATCGTGCTTGCCCACGGCACGGCTGAGTCGCACGTAACGCAGCACGCACAGATCGTGCACTTCTTGGCGGTACTGGTGCACCGCTTCAACGTCGGCAGCTTTGCCACTGTAGCTGCGCGAAAGCAACGAGGCTGTTTCGCGAATAGCCCACCGGTACTGCTCGGAGCTGTAGCGGAAAGCTGCCTTGATCTCCTTGCGACCTTGAGCCTCGGAACCGAGCACGCCATTGTCAAGCCAGTCAAAGAATCGAGACCACAGGCTCGCCTCTGCCGACAAGCTGGCAGCCTCGACATCGACGTGGTCGGAGCAGGCTTGCAGCCCTCGACGCCATTCTGCAGCAATGTCATTGCGACTGTCTTGAACCGATTTGTTTGACATTCTAGCGATGCTGGAAGCTACGAGGATACGAAGGCCCCACAGCTCGTCGCTGGCGGGAAAGTGAGCGCTGCTTGTGGCGTCCTTGAGTTGCTCTTTGAGCTTGGACAGCTTCTTGCTGCTACTGTCTGCGTCCGACAGCGCGAGTGCGGCGTCGACTTTTGTGCGGAGTGTGATAGCACGCATCTGAGCTGTCTCGATCCCGGGTCCCGCGGCTTGAGCCTCCTTGACAAGCTGTGTCTGCACCGACTCGAGGTATCGCAGTAAGTTGGGCTCGTCAATGCCGGAACGTTGTCGGTCGCTAAGCATTTCGATCAGCAGCGCGGCGGTAGTGTAGAAGTTGGCCTTGGCGGTACGCTCTGACTGTTTGGCAGCATCAGCAGGTGCTTGCACGCAAAGTGTGCGCACTTGTTTGATGGCGTCGTTGACAGCGGTTGGAAGCATGCCTGACTGCGCTAGGTTGTGATAGGCGAGAGACGCCCTCGATCCTTTGGCAGTCCTTTCCGTTAGGAGAGACTGCAGGAGATGCAAGACGAGCCGGACAGCCAAAGATGGTGAAGACGAGGCAGACGATCTTTGGAGGCCGGATGTAGCCGTGACTCGAAGCTGCGATGCGAGTTGAAGGAGGCCGTCGGTCTCGTCAGAGAAAGTGGTACGCAGGCGGCTGGCCGATGTGAGGAGCCGATGCGAGTCCATTTCCTCGGTGTTGGCCACCTGCGCAGCAGTGAGGTCTGCTTCGTCCACGTGGAGAGATCTGTCTGGACGGAAGGGTCGGAGAGAGCTGGCAAGAGCTGGCGGCGCGAAATGGGTCCATCCCCATCGCTGACGATCCGAGAGGTACTCATAGACACCATCAAGAAGGCGACGTCGAAGCTTCTGGCCACTCTTGGGAGCATCGATACTGATGGGTTCGGCGAAGGGGAAGGACTGGAGCAGCTCGGTGAGCGCGATGAGGAACACGAAATGAAGGTGAGGGGCGAGCGATTCGAGAGCGTTGCCGATAAGGAAAAGCGGGATGTTTCCCCTCAGGATGGCGATCTGTGTGGGAGGGATGGTCGTCATCTTCCTGGGTGCAAACGTGTTCGGTTTGTCACTCGAAGCTTCCACGGCCTCGGGTTGCACGTCATCGTCTCTGTCTGGAACTTGACTGAGTAGTATCTTCTCCTCCTGTTCTTCCTCGGCGTCTTGAACTATGAGTCTTGCTTGCGAATCGAGATCGACAGCTGCTTGCTGAGCTTCTGTCGAGTCAGTGGAGGAGCCGACACCAGTAGCATCCGCGTCTGTGTCTTCGGTATCCCATTCCAGACCGAGGACCAGCCATCTTCGGCGCAGTCGCTCGATAAAGACAAGCTCCATGCGAATGTATTCCACCCACAGTCGGAGCTGATCCGCTTCTCGCGACGATAGCTTGAGTGTCGCGGGTCCAGATCGTGCGCTTGGAGTCGGTGATCCCGCAAGGGTAGCAGTGTCGGACGCGCTGTGACGGGGTCGCTTGTTGGAGTCGGAAGCTTCGCCGGTACTGCTCCGCTTGTTGCCCGCAGAAGCAGAAGTGCCGGCAGTGCTCTGCTTCCATGGAAGACGATTCAGCCTGAGTGCTCGTTGAAGAAGTGAGCGGGAGGCGGTCGTCGAGGAGTTGTCGTTTAATTCGTGTGCAGCCGCAGCTAGCCAGAGCGGGACATTGTTGGGATGCAACGCCAGCGCACGGGCATAGACTCTTCCGGTGACGACTCGCATCTTCCTGCTCTTTGCAAAGGCAATGTATCGCTGCCACGCATCAACGTCGTACTTGAACTTGAGCACGAGACGCTCGTAGATGGCCACAATGTGACCCGTGTGTGAAGCTGCATTGTCGCGGTGAAAGGAGCGAGGCAGACCGATGCGGTTGGCTTTGACGTTGATGAGGTCGGCGAGGTTGCGTTCGAAATCTGCGTAGCGGAGGAAGTCGTTCTTGTCAGGACCTCGTCGGAGGAGCCGACCCTCGAAGGTCTGACGTTGTGTTGTGATGGATCGGAGCTGCTCTTTGGTGAAGACGCCGTTCTCGTCGAGCAGCTGCAGCTGCGGAACGGATCGTTCCAGCTGATACTGAACCCTTTCCATGTCGATGATTCACACCGTAGCGAGCCTCCGATGGAGTCGGGTTCGAAAGATGGTCTGCCTGTCAAGAACGGTGAGGTATGGACCAAGAGGGGCAGCACAGGTACAGCAAGCAACATCCCATTCGAGGGTCCAGGAAGAACTTTGAGAATTCGCTTCGCCTTTTTCCAAAAAAAAAAGAAAAATTGACGCTTGCCGGTGGCAGCTTTTTTGGCTGGCGAGTGGAGGCTCGCTTTCCGCACGAGATGCCATTTGCTGTGCCTCATGTCCAGCGTCTCAACCGCACTGCGCTCTGCAACTGTAATATTGTCGAGACGCAAGAGATGCTTTTTTCTGCCTTCTGTAATTCCCGAGTGTCGGGCAGCACACCGATGTGGCACCGACGGACCGAAGGAAGGCGCGTCTCGCCAAGTGCCCGAGTTGCCAATTGCACACGCCTTGTTAAGCTCGTCTCGCCTTGTGCCGTCGCTCCTTTTACAGCCCACGCTCCGCAATTTGCCAGAAACGGCACTTTGAATTTGAGCCGTGTTGGGTGCGTGAGAGCGACAGACCCTGCTGCGACTGTGACGGATGGTACAGCAACTGCCGAGCCTGCCTTCGAGCCGTTGGACGACGACGACGACCTGCTCCACGTACCCAGCGTATCGCACCCTCGTTCCCACTCACCACCGTCATCTCCAATCAGCCCGCCCTTGCACCCGCTCACGAGTGCTTCTGCTACCGCGTTCACTGGTAAGTACAGCCCTGAACCAGTCTCCGATCCAGCTCTCATCAACAACGCAAGCAAATACGACACGGCCCGGACGCACGAGCCTTGTCCCTACCGTACACTATGGATAGCCGACTCGAACGAACCCACTTGAAAGCGTACATGAAGGCCTCTGATGTCGACTCACGCCTACGCGGCACAATCTTCGCCACGGATGCCAGATGGGATCCTCGTTTCAATGAAGGTGGAGTGGGTCCACTTCATCTGTGGAGCACTATTTCGCATTGACAGTGGCCTCGTGCGGTGCAACTAAAGGATGGCATCTCAAAGCCACAACCAAGGAGATGCGACAGTGACGACAGGTGCTGGATGAACATCGCTGACCACCTATACACTCCTTCCCACTCCCATCATACCACCTTACAATCCATCTCGGTCGTTGCCCACACTTCTCGATCATCGACGCCGTTACGTTCCTCTCCACCCCCGGGCCGAAATGTCGACTACAATGCATACCTCCAATGACGACGTCCATATCGACGATGCTGACGTCTCTTCGGATCGCGATGAACGTACACAAAAGTTCAGCTCGCCTCAGCAACCCCTGAAGCCGCAGATCCCTCAGCGCAGCCATCAGCGACAGCGAACCCCTTCCCTTGCGGACAAGCCTCGAACAGAATCGAGCGCAACAGCAGAGTCTACAGCAGCTCTCGTATCCGAGACCGCCTCAAGCACCAGCACTCCTTCGTCTGTGCTCCTTTCCCGAGCCAGACTCGGTTACAACAAGATGCCAAACCCTCACTACGACTTTCTCATCAAGCTTTTGCTGATCGGTGATTCCGGCGTCGGCAAGTCGTGCTTGCTGCTGCGATTCTGCGACGATGCCTGGACCCCCTCTTTCATCACGACCATTGGTATCGACTTCAAGATTCGCACCATCGAGCTCGACGGAAAACGCATCAAGCTTCAGATCTGGGACACGGCAGGTCAGGAACGTTTCCGCACCATCACCACCGCCTACTACCGCGGAGCCATGGGTATCTTGCTCGTCTTTGACGTAACCGACCAAAAATCGTTCGAGAATGTACGAACGTGGCATGCCAACATTGAGCAGCACGCCAGCGAAGGTGTCTCCAAGATTCTTATCGGCAACAAGTCGGACTGGGAAGAGAAGCGCGCAGTGACGTCCGAGCAAGGCGAAGAACTCGCCAAGGAGCTCGGCATCCCATACATCGAAACCTCGGCCAAGTCAAACGCAAATGTCGAAGAGGCTTTCTTCAACCTGGCACGTGAAGTCAAGACGCGCCTCATCGACACCGCCGCGGTCACACAAGCCTCACCGGCAGCAGCAGCGGGCAACGTCAATGTCAACTCGGCTGCCAAGACCGGGCCAGCCGGCGGCTGTTGCAGCTGAGCTTTGTCAGTAGTGATCAGTGTTGCACAGTAGGACCGGCAGCGCTCTTGGGTCTCTGTCTGCAGCATCAAGCATCAAGATCAAACCCTTCGATCAGCAGTCCTCGCAAAGCAACACGTGTCTCGTGGCTTCTCTATGTATATCATCTCTTGACCAATCCTTCGTGAACGTGAAGAGTCGTGGCAAAGAACGTTGTCGTCTTATTAGGCGGTCGTTGTGTGTCGGACTGAGCATGCCTGTGTGCGCCGCAGCATGTGAAGGATCCGTCCTAGCCGCTTCCACGGCGGAATTAGCGCCGTCAAGGAAAATGGGATCGGATGGACTCTCGAGGGTTGAAACGCGTGCTACCTCGATCCAGCCAAACAAACCCTCAGCTGCGCCCCGCTTCGACAGGTCAGCAAGGCCGCATCAGTGCTCAACACATGTCGCAAGACGTGGTGATGCATTCCACCTCATCGATAGATGCAATCGAGTGATCCAGACACTTAGGGTCCCAGTTGCAACATCCGCCACCAACATGAACATGCAGCTCGCTGATGAGCCCCTTGGAAGCGGGAATGTCGGATGCGGCTGGACACGGAAACGTGACTTTCTTGTTTCGTTCCGGGTCAAGAGCTAAGCCGTCCTTCGAACCAACTGAGAGTCATGTGGTGTGTCGGGGAGGTCTTTGTTACCGCTTCATCTCGGTGGGCCGGGCTCTCCAGAGGCGACGCGAGCTTGACCCCGCATTTTCGGAGTGCCGACTTTTCGGCGTTCCGAACGGCTTTCCGAACGCGTATGTCCGCTGTGTAGGGCGGGTACCGAACGATGCTATTCCACTCTCATGCTGCCCGCTGCCAAGGATGGGCATCTTGGCTGACATGGCGGATCACAAAGGATGCTATTAGCCTCGCATTGGCTGCTCAAATACATAAGAGAGCACTTACGCTTAGGGTTACTTAGGGTTAGGGTTAGGGTTAGGGTTAGGGTTAGGGTTAGGGTTAGGGTTAGGGTTAG